>NW_027619041.1:0-54488 GCF_964187855.1 Myxine glutinosa
TTTTCGCACTTGTGTTAGTGTTGAAAAACCACTTTTCGCACTTGTGTTGGTGCAGGAAACCACTTTTGCACTTGTATTAGCGTGGAAAAAACACTTTTTGCACTTGTGATAGTGTTGAAAAACCACTTTTCGTACTTGTGTTAGTGTTGAAAAACCACTTTTCGCACTTGTGTTGGTGCAGGACACCACTTTTGCACTTGTATTAGTGTGGCAAAACCACTTTTCGCACTTGTGTTGGTGCAGGAAACCACTTTTGCACTTGTATTAGTGTGGAAAAAACACTTTTTGCACTTGTGATAGTGTTGAAAAACCACTTTTCGCACTTGTGTTCGTGTTGAAAAACCACTTTTGCACTTGTATTAGTGTGGAAAAACCACTTTTCGCACTTGTGATAGTGTTGAAAAACAACTTTTCGTACTTGTGTTAGTGTTGAAAAACCACTTTTCGCACTTGTGTTGGTGCAGGAAACCACTTTTGCACTTGTATTAGTGTGGAAAAAACACTTTTTGCACTTGTGAAAGTGTTGAAAAACCACTTTTCGCACTTGTGTTAGTGATGAAAAACCACTTTTCGCACTTGTGTTGGTGCAGGAAACCACTTTTGCACTTGTATTAGTGTGGAAAAAACACTTTTTGCACTTGTGATAGTGTTGAAAAACCACTTTTCGTACTTGTGTTAGTGTTGAAAAACCACTTTTCGCACTTGTGTTGGTGCAGGACACCACTTTTGCACTTGTATTAGTGTGGCAAAACCACTTTTCGCACTTGTGTTGGTGCAGGAAACCACTTTTGCACTTGTATTAGTGTGGAAAAAACACTTTCTGCACTTGTGATAGTGTTGAAAAACCACTTTTCACACTTGTGTTAGTGTTGAAAAACCAATTTTCGCACTTGTGTTGGTGTTGAAAATCCACTTTTCGCACTTGTGTTGAGGCAGGAAACCACTATTGCACTTGTATTAGTGTGGAAAACCACTTTTCGCACTTGTGTTAGTGTTGAAAAACCACTTTTCGCACTTGTGTTAGTGTTGAAAAACCACTTTTCACACTTGTGTTGGTGCAGGAAACCACTTTTGCACTTGTATTAGTGTGGAAAAAACACTTTTTGCACTTGTGATAGTGTTGAAAAACCACTTTTCGCACTTGTGTTGGTGCAGGAAACCACTTTTGCACTTGTATTAGTGTGGAAAAACCACTTTTCGCACTTGTGTTAGTGTTGAAAAACCACTTTTCGCACTTGTGTTGGTGCAGGAAACCACTTTTGCACTTGTATTAGTGTGGAAAAAACATTTTTGCACTTGTGATAGTGTTGAAAAACCACTTTTCGCACTTGTGTTAGTGTTGAAAAACCACTTTTCGCACTTGTGGTAGTGTTGAAAAACCACTTTTCGCACTTGTGTTAGTTTGAAAAACCACTTTTCGCACTTGTGTTAGTGTTGAAAAACCACTTTTCGCACTTGTGTTGGTGCAGGAAACCACTTTTGCACTTGTGTTGGTGCAGGAAACCACTTTTGCACTTGTATTAGTGTGGAAAAAACACTTTTTGCACTTGTGATAGTGTTGAAAAACCACTTTTCGCACTTGTGTTAGTGTTGAAAAAACCACTTTTCGCACTTGTGTTGGTGCAGGAAACCACTTTTGCACTTGTATTAGTGTGGAAAAACCACTTTTCGCACTTGTGTTAGTGTTGAAAAACCACTTTTCGCACTTGTGTTAGTGTTGAAAAACCACTTTTCGCACTTGTGTTAGTGTTGAAAAACCACTTTTCGCACTTGTGTTGGTGCAGGAAACCACTTTTCCACTTGTATTAGTGTGGAAAAAACACTTTTCGCACTTGTGTTAGTGTTGAAAAACCACTTTTCGCACTTGTGTTGGTGCAGGAAACCACTTTTGCACTTGTATTAGTGTGGAAAAAACACTTTTTGCACTTGTGATAGTGTTGAAAAACCACATTTCGCACTTGTGTTGGTGCAGGAAACCACTTTTGCACTTGTATTAGTGTGGAAAAACCAGTTTTCGCACTTGTGTTAGTGTTGAAAAACCACTTTTCGCACTTGTGTTAGTGTTGAAAAACCACTTTTCGCACTTGTGTTAGTGTTGAAAAACCACTTTTCGCACTTGTGTTAGTGTTGAAAAACCACTTTTCGCACTTGTGTTGGTGCAGGAAACCACTTTTGCACTTGTATTAGTGTGGAAAAAACACTTTTCGCACTTGTGTTAGTGTTGAAAAACCACTTTTCGCACTTGTGTTGGTGCAGGAAACCACTTTTGCACTTGTATTAGTGTGGAAAAAACACTTTTTGCACTTGTGATAGTGTTGAAAAAACACTTTTCGCACTTGTGTTAGTGTTGAAAAACCACTTTTCGCACTTGTGTTGGTGCAGGAAACCACTTTTGCACTTGTATTAGTGTGGAAAAACCACTTTTTGCACTTGTGTTAGTGTTGAAAAACCACTTTTCGCACTTGTGTTGGTGCAGGAAACCACTTTTGCACTTGTATTAGTGTGTAAAAAACACTTTTTGCACTTGTGATAGTGTTGAAAAACCACTTTTCGCACTTGTGTTAGTGTGGAAAAACCACTTTTCGCACCTGTGTTAGTGTTGAAAACCCACTTTTCGCACTTGTGTTGGTGCAGGAAACCACTTTTGCACTTGTATTAGTGTGGAAAAAACACTTTGTGCACTTGTGATAGTGTTGAAAAACCGCTTTTTGCACTTGTGTTAGTGTTGAAAAAACCACTTTTCGCACTTGTGTTGGTGCAGGAAACCACTTTTGCACTTGTATTAGTGTGGAAAAACCACTTTTCGCACTTGTGTTAGTGTTGAAAAACCACTTTTCGCACTTGTTAGTGTTGAAAAACCACTTTTCGCACTTGTGTTAGTGTTGAAAAACCACTTTTCGCACTTGTGTTGGTGCAGGAAACCACTTTTCCACTTGTATTAGTGTGGAAAAAACACTTTTCGCACTTGTGTTAGTGTTGAAAAACCACTTTTCGCACTTGTGTTGGTGCAGGAAACCACTTTTGCACTTGTATTAGTGTGGAAAAAACACTTTTTGCACTTGTGATAGTGTTGAAAAACCACTTTTCGCACTTGTGTTAGTGTTGAAAAACCACTTTTCGCACTTGTGTTGGTGCAGGAAACCACTTTTGCACTTGTATTAGTGTGGAAAAACCACTTTTCGCACTTGTGATAGTGTTGAAAAACCACTTTTCGTACTTGTATTAGTCTTGAAAAACCACTTTTCGCACTTGTGTTGGTGCAGGAAACCACTTTTGCACTTGTATTAGTGTGGAAAAAACACTTTTTGCACTTGTGATAGTGTTGAAAAACCACTTTTCGTTCTTGTGTTAGTGTTGTAAAACCACTTTTCGCACTTGTTTTGGTGCAGGACACCACTTTTGCACTTGTATTAGTGTGGCAAAACCACTTTTCGCACTTGTGTTGGTGCAGGAAACCACTTTTGCACTTGTATTAGTGTGGAAAAAACACTTTTTGCACTTGTGATAGTGTTGAAAAACCACTTTTCGCACTTGTGTTAGTGTTGAAAAACCACTTTTCGCACTTGTGTTGGTGTTGAAAAAACACTTTTCGCACTTGTGTTGGTGCAGGAAACCACTTTTGCACTTGTATTAGTGTGGAAAAACCACTTTTCGCACTTGTGTTAGTGTTGAAAAACCACTTTTCGCACTTGTGTTAGTGTTGAAAAACCACTTTTCGCACTTGTGTTAGTGTTGAAAAACCACTTTTCGCACTTGTGTTAGTGTTGAAAAACCACTTTTCGCACTTGTGTTGGTGCAGGAAACCACTTTTGCACTTGTATTGGTGTGGAAAAAACACTTTTTGCACTTGTATTAGTGTTGAAAAACCACTTTTCGCACTTGTGTTGGTGCAGGAAACCACTTTTGCACTTGTGTTGGTGCAGGAAACCACTTTTGCACTTGTATTAGTGTGGAAAAAACACTTTTTGCACTTGTGATAGTGTTGAAAAACCACTTTTCGCACTTGTGTTAGTGTTGAAAAAAACCACTTTTCGCACTTGTGTTGGTGCAGGAAACCACTTTTGCACTTGTATTAGTGTGGAAAAACCACTTTTCGCACTTGTGTTAGTGTTGAAAAACCACTTTTCGCACTTGTGTCAGTGTTGAAAAACCACTTTTCGCACTTGTGTTAGTGTTGAAAAACCACTTTTCGCACTTGTGTTGGTGCAGGAAACCACTTTTCCACTTCTATTAGTGTGGAAAAAACACTTTTCGCACTTGTGTTAGTGTTGAAAAACCACTTTTCGCACTTGTGTTGATGCAGGAAACCACTTTTGCACTTGTATTAGTGTGGAAAAAACACTTTTTGCACTTGTGATAGTGTTGAGAAACCACATTTCACACTTGTGTTGGTGCAGGAAACCACTTTTGCACTTGTATTAGTGTGGAAAAACCAGTTTTCGCACTTGTGTTAGTGTTGAAAAACCACTTTTCGCACTTGTGTTAGTGTTGAAAAACCACTTTTCACACTTGTGTTAGTGTTGAAAAACCACTTTTCGCACTTGTGTTAGTGTTGAAAAACCACTTTTCGCACTTGTGTTGGTGCAGGAAACCACTTTTGCACTTGTATTAGTGTGGAAAAAACACTTTTCGCACTTGTGTTAGTGTTGAAAAACCACTTTTCGCACTTGTGTTGTTGCAGGAAACCACTTTTGCACTTGTATTAGTGTGGAAAAAACACTTTTTGCACTTGTGATAGTGTTGAAAAAACACTTTTCGCACTTGTGTTAGTGTTGAAAAACCACTTTTCGCACTTGTGTTGGTGCAGGAAACCACTTTTGCACTTATATTAGTGTGGAAAAACCACTTTTTGCACTTGTGTTAGTGTTGAAAAACCACTTTTCGCACTTGTGTTAGTGTTGAAAAACCACTTTTCGCACTTGTGTTAGTGCAGGAAACCACTTTTGCACTTGTATTAGTGTGGAAAAAACACTTTATGCACTTGTGATAGTGTTGAAAAACCACTTTTCGCACTTGTGTTAGTGTTGAAAAACCACTTTTCGCACCTGTGTTGGTGCACGAAACCACTTTTGCACTTGTATTAGTGTGGAAAAACCACTTTTCGCACTTGTGTTAGTGTTGAAAAACCACTTTCCGCACTTGTGTTAGTGTTGAAAAACCACTTTTCGCACTTGTGTTAGTGTTGAAAACCCACTTTTCGCACTTGTGTTGGTGCAGGAAACCACTTTTGCACTTGTATTAGTGTGGAAAAAACACTTTTTGCACTTGTGATAGTGTTGAAAAACCACTTTTCGCACTTGTGTTAGTGTTGAAAAAACCACTTTTCGCACTTGTGTTGGTGCAGGAAACCACTTTTGCACTTGTATTAGTGTGGAAAAACCACTTTTCGCACTTGTGTTAGTGTTGAAAAACCACTTTTCGCACTTGTGTTAGTGTTGAAAAACCACTTTTCGCACGTGTGTTAGTGTTGAAAAACCACTTTTCGCACTTGTGTTGGTGCAGCAAACCACTTTTCCACTTGTGTTAGTGTGGAAAAAACACTTTTCGCACTTGTGTTAGTGTTGAAAAACCACTTTTCGCACTTGTGTTGGTGCAGGAAACCACTTTTGCACTTGTATTAGTGTGGAAAAAACACTTTTTGCACTTGTGATAGTGTTGAAAAACCACTTTTCGCACTTGTGTTAGTGTTGAAAAACCACTTTTCGCACTTGTGTTAGTGTTGAAAAACCACTTTTCGCACTTGTGTTGGTGCAGGAAACCACTTTTGCACTTGTATTAGTGTGGAAAAAATACTTTTCGCACTTGTGTTAGTGTTGAAAAACCACTTTTCGCACTTGTGTTGATGCAGGAAACCACTTTTGCACTTGTATTAGTGTGGAAAAAACACTTTTTGCACTTGTGATAGTGTTGAAAAAACACTTTTCGCACTTGTGTTAGTGTTGAAAAACCACTTTTCGCATTTGTGTTGGTGCAGGAAACCACTTTTGCACTTGTATTAGTGTGGAAAAAACACTTTTTGCACTTGTGATAGTGTTGAAAAACCACTTTTCGCACTTGTGTTAGTGTTGAAAAAAACCACTTTTCGCACTTGTGTTGGTGCAGGAAACCACTTTTGCACTTGTATTAGTGTGGAAAAACCACTTTTCGCACTTGTGTTAGTGTTGAAAAACCACTTTTCGCACTTGTGTCAGTGTTGAAAAACCACTTTTCGCACTTGTGTTAGTGTTGAAAAACCACTTTTCGCACTTGTGTTGGTGCAGGAAACCACTTTTCCACTTCTATTAGTGTGGAAAAAACACTTTTCGCACTTGTGTTAGTGTTGAAAAACCACTTTTCGCACTTGTGTTGATGCAGGAAACCACTTTTGCACTTGTATTAGTGTGGAAAAAACACTTTTTGCACTTGTGATAGTGTTGAGAAACCACATTTCGCACTTGTGTTGGTGCAGGAAACCACTTTTGCACTTGTATTAGTGTGGAAAAACCAGTTTTCGCACTTGTGTTAGTGTTGAAAAACCACTTTTCGCACTTGTGTTAGTGTTGAAAAACCACTTTTCACACTTGTGTTAGTGTTGAAAAATCACTTTTCGCACTTGTGTTAGTGTTGAAAAACCACTTTTCGCACTTGTGTTGGTGCAGGAAACCACTTTTGCACTTGTATTAGTGTGGAAAAAACACTTTTCGCACTTGTGTTAGTGTTGAAAAACCACTTTTCGCACTTGTGTTGTTGCAGGAAACCACTTTTGCACTTGTATTAGTGTGGAAAAAACACTTTTTGCACTTGTGATAGTGTTGAAAAAACACTTTTCGCACTTGTGTTAGTGTTGAAAAACCACTTTTCGCACTTGTGTTGGTGCAGGAAACCACTTTTGCACTTATATTAGTGTGGAAAAACCACTTTTTGCACTTGTGTTAGTGTTGAAAAACCACTTTTCGCACTTGTGTTAGTGTTGAAAAACCACTTTTCGCACTTGTGTTAGTGCAGGAAACCACTTTTGCACTTGTATTAGTGTGGAAAAAACACTTTATGCACTTGTGATAGTGTTGAAAAACCACTTTTCGCACTTGTGTTAGTGTTGAAAAACCACTTTTCGAACCTGTGTTGGTGCACGAAACCACTTTTGCACTTGTATTAGTGTGGAAAAACCACTTTTCGCACTTGTGTTAGTGTTGAAAAACCACTTTCCGCACTTGTGTTAGTGTTGAAAAACCACTTTTCGCACCTGTGTTAGTGTTGAAAACCCACTTTTCGCACTTGTGTTGGTGCAGGAAACCACTTTTGCACTTGTATTAGTGTGGAAAAAACACTTTTTGCACTTGTGATAGTGTTGAAAAACCACTTTTCGCACTTGTGTTAGTGTTGAAAAAACCACTTTTCGCACTTGTGTTGGTGCAGGAAACCACTTTTGCACTTGTATTAGTGTGGAAAAACCACTTTTCGCACTTGTGTTAGTGTTGAAAAACCACTTTTCGCACTTGTGTTAGTGTTGAAAAACCACTTTTCGCACTTGTGTTAGTGTTGAAAAACCACTTTTCGCACTTGTGTTGGTGCAGCAAACCACTTTTCCACTTGTGTTAGTGTGGAAAAAACACTTTTCGCACTTGTGTTAGTGTTGAAAAACCACTTTTCGCACTTGTGTTGGTGCAGGAAACCACTTTTGCACTTGTATTAGTGTGGAAAAAACACTTTTTGCACTTGTGATAGTGTTGAAAAACCACTTTTCGCACTTGTGTTAGTGTTGAAAAACCACTTTTCGCACTTGTGTTAGTGTTGAAAAACCACTTTTCGCACTTGTGTTGGTGCAGGAAACCACTTTTGCACTTGTATTAGTGTGGAAAAAATACTTTTCGCACTTGTGTTAGTGTTGAAAAACCACTTTTCGCACTTGTGTTGATGCAGGAAACCACTTTTGCACTTGTATTAGTGTGGAAAAAACACTTTTTGCACTTGTGATAGTGTTGAAAAAACACTTTTCGCACTTGTGTTAGTGTTGAAAAACCACTTTTCGCACTTGTGTTGGTGCAGGAAACCACTTTTGCACTTGTATTAGTGTGGAAAAACCACTTTTTGCACTTGTGTTAGTGTTGAAAAACCACTTTTCGCACTTGTGTTGGTGCAGGAAACCACTTTTGCACTTGTATTAGTGTGGAAAAAACACTTTTTGCACTTGTGATAGTGTTGAAAAACCACTTTTCGCACTTGTGTTAGTGTTGAAAAACCACTTTTCGCACCTGTGTTAGTGTTGAAAACCCACTTTTCGCACTTGTGTTGGTGCAGGAAACCACTTTTGCACTTGTATTAGTGTGGAAAAAACACTTTTTGCACTTGTGATAGTGTTGAAAAACCACTTTTTGCACTTGTGTTAGTGTTGAAAAAACCACTTTTCGCACTTGTGTTGGTGCAGGAAACCACTTTTGCACTTGTATTAGTGTGGAAAAACCACTTTTCGCACTTGTGTTAGTGTTGAAAAACCACTTTTCGCACTTGTGTTAGTGTTGAAAAACCACTTTTCGCACTTGTGTTAGTGTTGAAAAACCACTTTTCGCACTTGTGTTGGTGCAGGAAACCACTTTTCCACTTGTATTAGTGTGGAAAAAACACTTTTCGCACTTGTGTTAGTGTTGAAAAACCACTTTTCGCACTTGTGTTTGTGCAGGAAACCACTTTTGCACTTGTATTAGTGTGGAAAAAACACTTTTTGCACTTGTGATAGTGTTGAAAAACCACTTTTCGCACTTGTGTTAGTGTTGAAAAACCACTTTTCGCACTTGTGTTGGTGCAGGAAACCACTTTTGCACTTGTATTAGTGTGGAAAAACCACTTTTCGCACTTGTGATAGTGTTGAAAAACCACTTTTCGTACTTGTGTTAGTGTTGAAAAACCACTTTTCGCACTTGTGTTGGTGCAGGAAACCACTTTTGCACTTGTATTAGTGTGGAAAAAACACTTTTTGCACTTGTGATAGTGTTGAAAAACCACTTTTCGCACTTGTGTTAGTGTTGAAAAACCACTTTTCGCACTTGTGTTGGTGCAGGAAACCACTTTTGCACTTTAATTAGTGTTGAAAAAACACTTTTTGCACTTGTGATAGTGTTGAAAAACCACTTTTCGTACTTGTGTTAGTGTTGAAAAACCACTTTTCGCACTTGTGTTGGTGCAGGACACCACTTTTGCACTTGTATTAGTGTGGCAAAACCACTTTTCGCACTTGTGTTGGTGCAGGAAACCACTTTTGCACTTGTATTAGTGTGGAAAAAACACTTTTTGCACTTGTGATAGTGTTGAAAAACCACTTTTCGCACTTGTGTTAGTGTTGAAAAACCACTTTTCGCACTTGTGTTGGTGTTGAAAACCCACTTTTCGCACTTGTGTTGAGGCAGGAAACCACTTTTGCACTTGTATTAGTGTGGAAAACCACTTTTCGCACTTGTGTTAGTGTTGAAAAACCACTTTTCGCACTTGTGTTAGTGTTGAAAAACCACTTTTCGCACTTGTGTTGGTGCAGGCAACCACTTTTGCACTTGTATTAGTGTGGAAAAAACACTTTTTGCACTTGTGATAGTGTTGAAAAACCACTTTTCGCACTTGTGTTGGTGCAGGAAACCACTTTTGCACTTGTATTAGTGTGGAAAAACCACTTTTCGCACTTGTGTTAGTGTTGAAAAACCACTTTTCGCGCTTGTGTTGGTGCAGGAAACCACTTTTGCACTTGTATTAGTATGGAAAAACCACTTTTCGCACTTGTGTTAGTGTTGAAAAACCACTTTTCGCTCTTGTGTTAGTGTTGAAAAACCACTTTTCGCACTTATGTTGGTGCAGGAAACCACTTTTGCACTTGTATTAGTGTGGAAAAAACACTTTTTGCACTTGTGATAGTGTTGAAAAACCACTTTTCGCACTTGTGTTAGTGTTGAAAAACCACTTTTCGCACTTGTGTTGGCGTTGAAAAACCACTTTTCGCACTTGTGTTGGTGCAGGAAACCACTTTTGCACTTGTATTAGTGTGGAAAAACCACTTTTCGCACTTGTGTTAGTGTCGAAAAACCACTTTTCGCACTTGTGCTAGTGTTGAAAAACCACTTTTCGCACTTGTGTTAGTGTTGAAAAACCACTTTTCGCACTTGTGTTAGTGTTGAAAAACCACTTTTCGCACTTGTGTTGGTGCAGGAAACCACTTTTGCACTTGTATTGGTGTGGAAAAAACACTTTTTGCACTTGTATTAGTGTTGAAAAACCACTTTTCGCACTTGTGTTGGTGCAGGAAACCACTTTTGCACTTGTGTTGGTGCAGGAAACCACTTTTGCACTTGTATTAGTGTGGAAAAAACACTTTTTGCACTTGTGATAGTGTTGAAAAACCACTTTTCGCACTTGTGTTAGTGTTGAAAAAACCACTTTTCGCACTTGTGTTGGTGCAGGAAACCACTTTTGCACTTGTATTAGTGTGGAAAAACCACTTTTCGCACTTGTGTTAGTGTTGAAAAACCACTTTTCGCACTTGTGTTAGTGTTGAAAAACCACTTTTCGCACTTGTGTTAGTGTTGAAAAACCACTTTTCGCACTTGTGTTGGTGCAGGAAACCACTTTTCCACTTGTATTAGTGTGGAAAAAACACTTTTCGCACTTGTGTTAGTGTTCAAAAACCACTTTTCGCACTTGTGTTGGTGCAGGAAACCACTTTTGCACTTGTATTAGTGTGGAAAAAACACTTTTTGCACTTGTGATAGTGTTGAGAAACCACATTTCGCACTTGTGTTGGTGCAGGAAACCACTTTTGCACTTGTATTAGTGTGGAAAAACCAGTTTTCGCACTTGTGTTAGTGTTGAAAAACCACTTTTCGCACTTGTGTTAGTGTTGAAAAACCACTTTTCACACTTGTGTTAGTGTTGAAAAACCACTTTTCGCACTTGTGTTAGTGTTGAAAAACCACTTTTCGCACTTGTGTTGGTGCAGGAAACCACTTTTGCACTTGTATTAGTGTGGAAAAAACACTTTTCGCACTTGTGTTAGTGTTGAAAAACCACTTTTCGCACTTGTGTTGGTGCAGGAAACCACTTTTGCACTTGTATTAGTGTGGAAAAAACACTTTTTGCACTTGTGATAGTGTTGAAAAAACACTTTTCGCACTTGTGTTAGTGTTGAAAAACCACTTTTCGCACTTGTGTTGGTGCAGGAAACCACTTTTGCACTTGCATTAGTGTGGAAAAACCACTTTTTGCACTTGTGTTAGTGTTGAAAAACCACTTTTCGCACTTGTGTTAGTGTTGAAAAACCACTTTTCGCACTTGTGTTAGTGCAGGAAACCACTTTTGCACTTGTATTAGTGTGGAAAAAACACTTTATGCACTTGTGATAGTGTTGAAAAACCACTTTTCGCACTTGTGTTAGTGTTGAAAAACCACTTTTCGCACCTGTGTTGGTGCACGAAACCACTTTTGCACTTGTATTAGTGTGGAAAAACCACTTTTCGCACTTGTGTTAGTGTTGAAAAACCACTTTCCGCACTTGTGTTAGTGTTGAAAAACCACTTTTCGCACCTGTGTTAGTGTTGAAAACCCACTTTTCGCACTTGTGTTGGTGCAGGAAACCACTTTTGCACTTGTATTAGTGTGGAAAAAACACTTTTTGCACTTGTGATAGTGTTGAAAAACCACTTTTCGCACTTGTGTTAATGTTGAAAAAACCACTTTTCGCACTTGTGTTGGTGCAGGAAACCACTTTTGCACTTGTACTAGTGTGGAAAAACCACTTTTCGCACTTGTGTTAGTGTTGAAAAACCACTTTTCGCACTTGTGTTAGTGTTGAAAAACCACTTTTCGCACTTGTGTTAGTGTTGAAAAACCACTTTTCGCACTTGTGTTGGTGCAGCAAACCACTTTTCCACTTGTATTAGTGTGGAAAAAACACTTTTCGCACTTGTGTTAGTGTTGAAAAACCACTTTTCGCACTTGTGTTGGTGCAGGAAACCACTTTTGCACTTGTATTAGTGTGGAAAAAACACTTTTTGCACTTGTGATAGTGTTGAAAAACCACTTTTCGCACTTGTGTTAGTGTTGAAAAACCACTTTTCGCACTTGTGTTGGTGCAGGAAACCACTTTTGCACTTGTATTAGTGTGGAAAAACCACTTTTCGCACTTGTGATAGTGTTGAAAAACAACTTTTCGTACTTGTGTTAGTGTTGAAAAACCACTTTTCGCACTTGTGTTGGTGCAGGAAACCACTTTTGCACTTGTATTAGTGTGGAAAAAACACTTTTTGCACTTGTGATAGTGTTGAAAAACCACTTTTCGCACTTGTGTTAGTGTTGAAAAACCACTTTTCGCACTTGTGTTGGTGCAGGAAACCACTTTTGCACTTGTATTAGTGTGGAAAAAACACTTTTTGCACTTGTGATAGTGTTGAAAAACCACTTTTCGTACTTGTGTTAGTGTTGAAAAACCACTTTTCGCACTTGTGTTGGTGCAGGACACCACTTTTGCACTTGTATTAGTGTGGCAAAACCACTTTTCGCACTTGTGTTGGTGCAGGAAACCACTTTTGCACTTATATTAGTGTGGAAAAAACACTTTCTGCACTTGTGATAGTGTTGAAAAACCACTTTTCACACTTGTGTTAGTGTTGAAAAACCACTTTTCGCACTTGTGTTGGTGTTGAAAACCCACTTTTCGCACTTGTGTTGAGGCAGGAAACCACTATTGCACTTGTATTAGTGTGGAAAACCACTTTTCGCACTTGTGTTAGTGTTGAAAAACCACTTTTCGCACTTGTGTTAGTGTTGAAAAACCACTTTTCGCACTTGTGTTGGTGCAGGAAACCACTTTTGCACTTGTATTAGTGTGGAAAAAACACTTTTTGCACTTGTGATAGTGTTGAAAAACCACTTTTCGCACTTGTGTTAGTGTTGAAAAACCACTTTTCGCACCTGTGTTAGTGTTGAAAACCCACTTTTCGCACTTGTGTTGGTGCAGGAAAACACTTTTGCACTTGTATTAGTGTGGAAAAAACACTTTTTGCACTTGTGATAGTGTTGAAAAAACCACTTTTCGCACTTGTGTTGGTGCAGGAAACCACTTTTGCACTTGTATTAGTGTGGAAAAACCACTTTTCGCACTTGTGTTAGTGTTGAAAAACCACTTTTCGCACTTGTGTTAGTGTTGAAAAACCACTTTTCGCACTTGTGTTAGTGTTGAAAAACCACTTTTCGCACTTGTGTTGGTGCAGGAAACCACTTTTCCACTTGTATTAGTGTGGAAAAAACACTTTTTGCACTTGTGTTAGTGTTGAAAAACCACTTTTCGCACTTGTGTTGGTGCAGGAAACCACTTTTGCACTTGTATTAGTGTGGAAAAAACACTTTTTGCACTTGTGATAGTGTTGAAAAACCACTTTTCGCACTTGTGTTAGTGTTGAAAAACCACTTTTCGCACTTGTGTTGGTGCAGGAAACCACTTTTGCACTTGTATTAGTGTGGAAAAACCACTTTTCGCACTTGTGATAGTGTTGAAAAACCACTTTTCGTACTTGTGTTAGTGTTGAAAAACCACTTTTCGCACTTGTGTTGGTGCAGGAAACCACTTTTGCACTTGTATTAGTGTGGAAAAAACACTTTTTGCACTTGTGATAGTGTTGAAAAACCACTTTTCGCACTTGTGTTAGTGTTGAAAAACCACTTTTCGCACGTGTGTTGGTGCAGGAAACCACTTTTGCACTTGTATTAGTGTGGAAAAAACACTTTTTGCACTTGTGATAGTGTTGAAAAACCACTTTTCGTACTTGTGTTAGTGTTGAAAAACCACTTTTCGCACTTGTGTTGGTGCAGGACACCACTTTTGCACTTCTATTAGTGTGGCAAAACCACTTTTCGCACTTGTGTTGGTGCAGGAAACCAATTTTGCACTTGAATTAGTGTGGAAAAAACACTTTTTGCACTTGTGATAGTGTTGAAAAACCAATTTTCGCACTTGTGTTAGTGTTGAAAAACCACTTTTCGCACTTGTGTTGGTGTTGAAAACCCACTTTTCGCACTTGTGTTGAGGCAGGAAACCACTTTTGCACTTGTATTAGTGTGGAAAACCACTTTTCGCACTTGTGTTAGTGTTGAAAAACCACTTTTCGCACTTGTGTTAGTGTTGAAAAACCACTTTTCGCACTTGTGTTGGTGCAGGCAACCACTTTTGCACTTGTATTAGTGTTGAAAAACCACTTTTCGCACTTGTGTTGGTGCAGGAAACCACTTTTGCACTTGTATTAGTGTGGAAAAACCACTTTTCGCACTTGTGTTAGTGTTGAAAAACCACTTTTCGCACTTGTGTTGGTGCAGGAAACCACTTTTGCACTTGTATTAGTATGGAAAAACCACTTTTCGCACTTGTGTTAGTGTTGAAAAACCACTTTTCGCTCTTGTGTTAGTGTTGAAAAACCACTTTTCGCACTTATGTTGGTGCAGGAAACCACTTTTGCACTTGTATTAGTGTGGAAAAAACACTTTTTGCACTTGTGATAGTGTTGAAAAACCACTTTTCGCACTTGTATTAGTGTTGAAAAACCACTTTTCGCACTTGTGTTGGTGTTGAAAAACCACTTTTCGCACTTGTGTTGGTGCAGGAAACCACTTTTGCACTTGTATTAGTGTGGAAAAACCACTTTTCGCACTTGTGTTAGTGTTGAAAAACCACTTTTCGCACTTGTGTTAGTGTTGAAAAACCACTTTTCGCACTTGTGTTAGTGTTGAAAACCACTTTTCGCACTTGTGTTAGTGTTGAAAAACCACTTTTCGCACTTGTGTTGGTGCAGGAAACCACTTTTGCACTTGTATTGGTGTGGAAAAAACACTTTTTGCACTTGTATTAGTGTTGAAAAACCACTTTTCGCACTTGTGTTGGTGCAGGAAACCACTTTTGCACTGTGTTGGTGCAGGAAACCACTTTTGCACTTGTATTAGTGTGGAAAAAACACTTTTTGCACTTGTGATAGTGTTGAAAAACCACTTTTCGCACTTGTGTTAGTGTTGAAAAAACCACTTTTCGCACTTGTGTTGGTGCAGGAAACCACTTTTGCACTTGTATTAGTGTGGAAAAACCACTTTTCACACTTGTGTTAGTGTTGAAAAACCACTTTTCGCACTTGTGTTAGTGTTGAAAAACCACTTTTCGCACTTGTGTTAGTGTTGAAAAACCACTTTTCGCACTTGTGTTGGTGCAGGAAACCACTTTTCCACTTGTATTAGTGTGGAAAAAACACTTTTCGCACTTGTGTTAGTGTTGAAAAACCACTTTTCGCACTTGTGTTGGTGCAGGAAACCACTTTTGCACTTGTATTAGTGTGGAAAAAACACTTTTTGCACTTGTGATAGTGTTGAGAAACCACATTTCGCACTTGTGTTGGTGCAGGAAACCACTTTTGCACTTGTATTAGTGTGGAAAAACCAGTTTTCGCACTTGTGTTAGTGTTGAAAAACCACTTTTTGCACTTGTGTTAGTGTTGAAAAACCACTTTTCGCACTTGTGTTAGTGTTGAAAAACCACTTTTCGCACTTGTGTTAGTGTTGAAAAACCACTTTTCGCACTTGTGTTGGTGCAGGAAACCACTTTTGCACTTGTATTAGTGTGGAAAAAACACTTTTCGCACTTGTGTTAGTGTTGAAAAACCACTTTTCGCACTTGTGTTGGTGCAGGAAACCACTTTTGCACTTGTATTAGTGTGGAAAAACCACTTTTTGCACTTGTGTTAGTGTTGAAAAACCACTTTTCGCACTTGTGTTAGTGTTGAAAAACCACTTTTCGCACTTGTGTTAGTGCAGGAAACCACTTTTGCACTTGTATTAGTGTGGAAAAAACACTTTATGCACTTGTGATAGTGTTGAAAAACCACTTTTCGCACTTGTGTTAGTGTTGAAAAACCACTTTTCGCACTTGTGTTGGTGCACGAAACCACTTTTGCACTTGTATTAGTGTGGAAAAACCACTTTTCGCACTTGTGTTAGTGTTGAAAAACCACTTTCCGCACTTGTGTTAGTGTTGAAAAACCACTTTTCGCACCTGTGTTAGTGTTGAAAACCCACTTTTCGCACTTGTGTTGGTGCAGGAAACCACTTTTGCACTTGTATTAGTGTGGAAAAAACACTTTTTGCACTTGTGATAGTGTTGAAAAACCACTTTTCGCACTTGTGTTAGTGTTGAAAAAACCACTTTTCGCACTTGTGTTGGTGCAGGAAACCACTTTTGCACTTGTATTAGTGTGGAAAAACCACTTTTCGCACTTGTGTTAGTGTTGAAAAACCACTTTTCGCACTTGTGTTAGTGTTGAAAAACCACTTTTCGCACTTGTGTTAGTGTTGAAAAACCACTTTTCGCACTTGTGTTGGTGCAGCAAACCACTTTTGCACTTGTATTAGTGTGGAAAAAACACTTTTCGCACTTGTGTTAGTGTTGAAAAACCACTTTTCGCACTTGTGTTGGTGCAGGAAACCACTTTTGCACTTGCATTAGTGTGGAAAAAACACTTTTTGCACTTGTGATAGTGTTGAAAAACCACTTTTCGCACTTGTGTTAGTGTTGAAAAACCACTTTTCGCACTTGTGTTGGTGCAGGAAACCACTTTTGCACTTGTATTAGTGTGGAAAAACCACTTTTCGCACTTGTGATAGTGTTGAAAAACCACTTTTCGTACTTGTGTTAGTGTTGAAAAACCACTTTTCGTACTTGTGTTGGTGCAGGAAACCACTTTTGCACTTGTATTAGTGTGGAAAAAACACTTTTTGCACTTGTGATAGTGTTGAAAAACCACTTTTCGCACTTGTGTTAGTGTTGAAAACCCACTTTTCGCACTTGTGTTGAGGCAGGAAACCACTTTTGCACTTGTATTAGTGTGGAAAACCACTTTTCGCACTTGTGTTAGTGTTGAAAAACCACTTTTCGCACTTGTGTTAGTGTTGAAAAACCACTTTTCGCACTTGTGTTGGTGCAGGAAACCACTTTTGCACTTGTATTAGTGTGGAAAAAACACTTTTTGCACTTGTGATAGTGTTGAAAAACCACTTTTCGCACTTGTGTTGGTGCAGGAAACCACTTTTGCACTTGTATTAGTGTGTAAAAACCACTTTTCGCACTTGTGTTAGTGTTGAAAAACCACTTTTCGCACTTGTGTTGGTGCAGGAAACCACTTTTGCACTTGTATTAGTGTGGAAAAAACACTTTTTGCACTTGTGATAGTGTTGAAAAACCACTTTTCGCACTTGTGTTAGTGTTGAAAAACCACTTTTCGCACTTGTGTTGGTGCAGGAAACCACTTTTGCACTTGTATTAGTGTGGAAAAAACACTTTTTGCACTTGTGATAGTGTTGAAAAACCACTTTTCGCACTTGTGTTAGTGTTGAAAAACCACTTTTCGCACCTGTGTTAGTGTTGAAAACCCACTTTTCGCACTTGTGTTGGTGCAGGAAACCACTTTTGCACTTGTATTAGTGTGGAAAAAACACTTTTTGCACTTGTGATAGTGTTGAAAAACCACTTTTTGCACTTGTGTTAGTGTTGAAAAAACCACTTTTCGCACTTGTGTTGGTGCAGGAAACCACTTTTGCACTTGTGTTGGTGCAGGAAACCACTTTTGCACTTGTATTAGTGTGGAAAAAACACTTTTTGCACTTGTGATAGTGTTGAAAAACCACTTTTCGCACTTGTGTTAGTGTTGAAAAAACCACTTTTCGCACTTGTGTTGGTGCAGGAAACCACTTTTGCACTTGTATTAGTGTGGAAAAACCACTTTTCGCACTTGTGTTAGTGTTGAAAAACCACTTTTCGCACTTGTGTTAGTGTTGAAAAACCACTTTTCGCACTTGTGTTAGTGTTGAAAAACCACTTTTCGCACTTGTGTTGGTGCAGGAAACCACTTTTCCACTTGTATTAGTGTGGAAAAAACACTTTTCGCACTTGTGTTAGTGTTCAAAAACCACTTTTCGCACTTGTGTTGGTGCAGGAAACCACTTTTGCACTTGTATTAGTGTGGAAAAAACACTTTTTGCACTTGTGATAGTGTTGAGAAACCACATTTCGCACTTGTGTTGGTGCAGGAAACCACTTTTGCACTTGTATTAGTGTGGAAAAACCAGTTTTCGCACTTGTGTTAGTGTTGAAAAACCACTTTTCGCACTTGTGTTAGTGTTGAAAAACCACTTTTCACACTTGTGTTAGTGTTGAAAAACCACTTTTCGCACTTGTGTTAGTGTTGAAAAACCACTTTTCGCACTTGTGTTGGTGCAGGAAACCACTTTTGCACTTGTATTAGTGTGGAAAAAACACTTTTCGCACTTGTGTTAGTGTTGAAAAACCACTTTTCGCACTTGTGTTGGTGCAGGAAACCACTTTTGCACTTGTATTAGTGTGGAAAAAACACTTTTTGCACTTGTGATAGTGTTGAAAAAACACTTTTCGCACTTGTGTTAGTGTTGAAAAACCACTTTTCGCACTTGTGTTGGTGCAGGAAACCACTTTTGCACTTGTATTAGTATGGAAAAACCACTTTTCGCACTTGTGTTAGTGTTGAAAAAACCACTTTTCGCACTTGTGTTGGTGCAGGAAACCACTTTTGCACTTGTATTAGTGTGGAAAAACCACTTTTCACACTTGTGTTAGTGTTGAAAAACCACTTTTCGCACTTGTGTTAGTGTTGAAAAACCACTTTTCGCACTTGTGTTAGTGTTGAAAAACCACTTTTCGCACTTGTGTTGGTGCAGGAAACCACTTTTCCACTTGTATTAGTGTGGAAAAAACACTTTTCGCACTTGTGTTAGTGTTGAAAAACCACTTTTCGCACTTGTGTTGGTGTAGGAAACCACTTTTGCACTTGTATTAGTGTGGAAAAAACACTTTTTGCACTTGTGATAGTGTTGAGAAACCACATTTCGCACTTGTGTTGGTGCAGGAAACCACTTTTGCACTTGTATTAGTGTGGAAAAACCAGTTTTCGCACTTGTGTTAGTGTTGAAAAACCACTTTTTGCACTTGTGTTAGTGTTGAAAAACCACTTTTCGCACTTGTGTTAGTGTTGAAAAACCACTTTTCGCACTTGTGTTAGTGTTGAAAAACCACTTTTCGCACTTGTGTTGGTGCAGGAAACCACTTTTGCACTTGTATTAGTGTGGAAAAAACACTTTTCGCACTTGTGTTAGTGTTGAAAAACCACTTTTCGCACTTGTGTTGGTGCAGGAAACCACTTTTGCACTTGTATTAGTGTGGAAAAACCACTTTTTGCACTTGTGTTAGTGTTGAAAAACCACTTTTCGCACTTGTGTTGGTGTTGAAAACCCACTTTTCGCACTTGTGTTGAGGCAGGAAACCACTTTTGCACTTGTATTAGTGTGGAAAACCACTTTTCGCACTTGTGTTAGTGTTGAAAAACCACTTTTCGCACTTGTGTTAGTGTTGAAAAACCACTTTTCGCACTTGTGTTGGTGCAGGCAACCACTTTTGCACTTGTATTAGTGTTGAAAAACCACTTTTCGCACTTGTGTTGGTGCAGGAAACCACTTTTGCACTTGTATTAGTGTGGAAAAACCACTTTTCGCACTTGTGTTAGTGTTGAAAAACCACTTTTCGCACTTGTGTTGGTGCAGGAAACCACTTTTGCACTTGTATTAGTATGGAAAAACCACTTTTCGCACTTGTGTTAGTGTTGAAAAACCACTTTTCGCTCTTGTGTTAGTGTTGAAAAACCACTTTTCGCACTTATGTTGGTGCAGGAAACCACTTTTGCACTTGTATTAGTGTGGAAAAAACACTTTTTGCACTTGTGATAGTGTTGAAAAACCACTTTTCGCACTTGTATTAGTGTTGAAAAACCACTTTTCGCACTTGTGTTGGTGTTGAAAAACCACTTTTCGCACTTGTGTTGGTGCAGGAAACCACTTTTGCACTTGTATTAGTGTGGAAAAACCACTTTTCGCACTTGTGTTAGTGTTGAAAAACCACTTTTCGCACTTGTGTTAGTGTTGAAAAACCACTTTTCGCACTTGTGTTAGTGTTGAAAACCACTTTTCGCACTTGTGTTAGTGTTGAAAAACCACTTTTCGCACTTGTGTTGGTGCAGGAAACCACTTTTGCACTTGTATTGGTGTGGAAAAAACACTTTTTGCACTTGTATTAGTGTTGAAAAACCACTTTTCGCACTTGTGTTGGTGCAGGAAACCACTTTTGCACTGTGTTGGTGCAGGAAACCACTTTTGCACTTGTATTAGTGTGGAAAAAACACTTTTTGCACTTGTGATAGTGTTGAAAAACCACTTTTCGCACTTGTGTTAGTGTTGAAAAAACCACTTTTCGCACTTGTGTTGGTGCAGGAAACCACTTTTGCACTTGTATTAGTGTGGAAAAACCACTTTTCACACTTGTGTTAGTGTTGAAAAACCACTTTTCGCACTTGTGTTAGTGTTGAAAAACCACTTTTCGCACTTGTGTTAGTGTTGAAAAACCACTTTTCGCACTTGTGTTGGTGCAGGAAACCACTTTTCCACTTGTATTAGTGTGGAAAAAACACTTTTCGCACTTGTGTTAGTGTTGAAAAACCACTTTTCGCACTTGTGTTGGTGCAGGAAACCACTTTTGCACTTGTATTAGTGTGGAAAAAACACTTTTTGCACTTGTGATAGTGTTGAGAAACCACATTTCGCACTTGTGTTGGTGCAGGAAACCACTTTTGCACTTGTATTAGTGTGGAAAAACCAGTTTTCGCACTTGTGTTAGTGTTGAAAAACCACTTTTTGCACTTGTGTTAGTGTTGAAAAACCACTTTTCGCACTTGTGTTAGTGTTGAAAAACCACTTTTCGCACTTGTGTTAGTGTTGAAAAACCACTTTTCACACTTGTGTTGGTGCAGGAAACCACTTTTGCACTTGTATTAGTGTGGAAAAAACACTTTTCGCACTTGTATTAGTGTGGAAAAAACACTTTTCGCACTTGTGTTAGTGTTGAAAAACCACTTTTCGCACTTGTGTTGGTGCAGGAAACCACTTTTGCACTTGTATTAGTGTGGAAAAACCACTTTTTGCACTTGTGTTAGTGTTGAAAAACCACTTTTCGCACTTGTGTTAGTGTTGAAAAACCACTTTTCGCACTTGTGTTAGTGCAGGAAACCACTTTTGCACTTGTATTAGTGTGGAAAAAACACTTTATGCACTTGTGATAGTGTTGAAAAACCACTTTTCGCACTCGTGTTAGTGTTGAAAAACCACTTTTCGCACTTGTGTTGGTGCACGAAACCACTTTTGCACTTGTATTAGTGTGGAAAAACCACTTTTCGCACTTGTGTTAGTGTTGAAAAACCACTTTCCGCACTTGTGTTAGTGTTGAAAAACCACTTTTCGCACCTGTGTTAGTGTTGAAAACCCACTTTTCGCACTTGTGTTGGTGCAGGAAACCACTTTTGCACTTGTATTAGTGTGGAAAAAACACTTTTTGCACTTGTGATAGTGTTGAAAAACCACTTTTCGCACTTGTGTTAGTGTTGAAAAAACCACTTTTCGCACTTGTGTTGGTGCAGGAAACCACTTTTGCACTTGTATTAGTGTGGAAAAACCACTTTTCGCACTTGTGTTAGTGTTGAAAAACCACTTTTCGCACTTGTGTTAGTGTTGAAAAACCACTTTTCGCACTTGTGTTAGTGTTGAAAAACCACTTTTCGCACTTGTGTTGGTGCAGCAAACCACTTTTGCACTTGTATTAGTGTGGAAAAAACACTTTTCGCACTTGTGTTAGTGTTGAAAAACCACTTTTCGCACTTGTGTTGGTGCAGGAAACCACTTTTGCACTTGCATTAGTGTGGAAAAAACACTTTTTGCACTTGTGATAGTGTTGAAAAACCACTTTTCGCACTTGTGTTAGTGTTGAAAAACCACTTTTCGCACTTGTGTTGGTGCAGGAAACCACTTTTGCACTTGTATTAGTGTGGAAAAACCACTTTTCGCACTTGTGATAGTGTTGAAAAACCACTTTTCGCACTTGTGTTAGTGTTGAAAACCCACTTTTCGCACTTGTGTTGGTGCAGGAAACCACTTTTGCACTTGCATTAGTGTGGAAAAAACACTTTTTGCACTTGTGATAGTGTTGAAAAACCACTTTTCGCACTTGTGTTAGTGTTGAAAAACCACTTTTCGCACTTGTGTTGGTGCAGGAAACCACTTTTGCACTTGTATTAGTGTGGAAAAACCACTTTTCGCACTTGTGATAGTGTTGAAAAACCACTTTTCGCACTTGTGTTAGTGTTGAAAACCCACTTTTCGCACTTGTGTTGAGGCAGGAAACCACTTTTGCACTTGTATTAGTGTGGAAAACCACTTTTCGCACTTGTGTTAGTGTTGAAAAACCACTTTTCGCACTTGTGTTAGTGTTGAAAAACCACTTTTCGCACTTGTGTTGGTGCAGGAAACCACTTTTGCACTTGTATTAGTGTGGAAAAAACACTTTTTGCACTTGTGATAGTGTTGAAAAACCACTTTTCGCACTTGTGTTGGTGCAGGAAACCACTTTTGCACTTGTATTAGTGTGTAAAAACCACTTTTCGCACTTGTGTTAGTGTTGAAAAACCACTTTTCGCACTTGTGTTGGTGCAGGAAACCACTTTTGCACTTGTATTAGTGTGGAAAAAACACTTTTTGCACTTGTGATAGTGTTGAAAAACCACTTTTCGCACTTGTGTTAGTGTTGAAAAACCACTTTTCGCACTTGTGTTGGTGCAGGAAACCACTTTTGCACTTGTATTAGTGTGGAAAAAACACTTTTTGCACTTGTGATAGTGTTGAAAAACCACTTTTCGCACTTGTGTTAGTGTTGAAAAACCACTTTTCGCACCTGTGTTAGTGTTGAAAACCCACTTTTCGCACTTGTGTTGGTGCAGGAAACCACTTTTGCACTTGTATTAGTGTGGAAAAAACACTTTTTGCACTTGTGATAGTGTTGAAAAACCACTTTTTGCACTTGTGTTAGTGTTGAAAAAACCACTTTTCGCACTTGTGTTGGTGCAGGAAACCACTTTTGCACTTGTGTTGGTGCAGGAAACCACTTTTGCACTTGTATTAGTGTGGAAAAAACACTTTTTGCACTTGTGATAGTGTTGAAAAACCACTTTTCGCACTTGTGTTAGTGTTGAAAAAACCACTTTTCGCACTTGTGTTGGTGCAGGAAACCACTTTTGCACTTGTATTAGTGTGGAAAAACCACTTTTCGCACTTGTGTTAGTGTTGAAAAACCACTTTTCGCACTTGTGTTAGTGTTGAAAAACCACTTTTCGCACTTGTGTTAGTGTTGAAAAACCACTTTTCGCACTTGTGTTGGTGCAGGAAACCACTTTTCCACTTGTATTAGTGTGGAAAAAACACTTTTCGCACTTGTGTTAGTGTTCAAAAACCACTTTTCGCACTTGTGTTGGTGCAGGAAACCACTTTTGCACTTGTATTAGTGTGGAAAAAACACTTTTTGCACTTGTGATAGTGTTGAGAAACCACATTTCGCACTTGTGTTGGTGCAGGAAACCACTTTTGCACTTGTATTAGTGTGGAAAAACCAGTTTTCGCACTTGTGTTAGTGTTGAAAAACCACTTTTCGCACTTGTGTTAGTGTTGAAAAACCACTTTTCACACTTGTGTTAGTGTTGAAAAACCACTTTTCGCACTTGTGTTAGTGTTGAAAAACCACTTTTCGCACTTGTGTTGGTGCAGGAAACCACTTTTGCACTTGTATTAGTGTGGAAAAACACTTTTCGCACTTGTGTTAGTGTTGAAAAACCACTTTTCGCACTTGTGTTGGTGCAGGAAACCACTTTTGCACTTGTATTAGTGTGGAAAAAACACTTTTTGCACTTGTGATAGTGTTGAAAAAACACTTTTCGCAATTGTGTTAGTGTTGAAAAACCACTTTTCGCACTTGTGTTGGTGCAGGAAACCACTTTTGCACTTGCATTAGTGTGGAAAAACCACTTTTTGCACTTGTGTTAGTGTTGAAAAACCACTTTTCGCACTTGTGTTAGTGTTGAAAAACCACTTTTCGCACTTGTGTTAGTGCAGGAAACCACTTTTGCACTTGTATTAGTGTGGAAAAAACACTTTATGCACTTGTGATAGTGTTGAAAAACCACTTTTCGCACTTGTGTTAGTGTTGAAAAACCACTTTTCGCACCTGTGTTGGTGCACGAAACCACTTTTGCACTTGTATTAGTGTGGAAAAACCACTTTTCGCACTTGTGTTAGTGTTGAAAAACCACTTTCCGCACTTGTGTTAGTGTTGAAAAACCACTTTTCGCACTTGTGATAGTGTTGAAAAACCACTTTTCGCACTTGTGTTAGTGTTGAAAAAACCACTTTTCGCACTTGTGTTGGTGCAGGAAACCACTTTTGCACTTGTACTAGTGTGGAAAAACCACTTTTCGCACTTGTGTTAGTGTTGAAAAACCACTTTTCGCACTTGTGTTAGTGTTGAAAAACCACTTTTCGCACTTGTGTTAGTGTTGAAAAACCACTTTTCGCACTTGTGTTGGTGCAGCAAACCACTTTTCCACTTGTATTAGTGTGGAAAAAACACTTTTCGCACTTGTGTTAGTGTTGAAAAACCACTTTTCGCACTTGTGTTGGTGCAGGAAACCACTTTTGCACTTGTATTAGTGTGGAAAAAACACTTTTTGCACTTGTGATAGTGTTGAAAAACCACTTTTCGCACTTGTGTTAGTGTTGAAAAACCACTTTTCGCACTTGTGTTGGTGCAGGAAACCACTTTTGCACTTGTATTAGTGTGGAAAAACCACTTTTCGCACTTGTGATAGTGTTGAAAAACAACTTTTCGTACTTGTGTTAGTGTTGAAAAACCACTTTTCGCACTTGTGTTGGTGCAGGAAACCACTTTTGCACTTGTATTAGTGTGGAAAAAACACTTTTTGCACTTGTGATAGTGTTGAAAAACCACTTTTCGCACTTGTGTTAGTGTTGAAAAACCACTTTTCGCACTTGTGTTGGTGCAGGAAACCACTTTTGCACTTGTATTAGTGTGGAAAAAACACTTTTTGCACTTGTGATAGTGTTGAAAAACCACTTTTCGTACTTGTGTTAGTGTTGAAAAACCACTTTTCGCACTTGTGTTGGTGCAGGACACCACTTTTGCACTTGTATTAGTGTGGCAAAACCACTTTTCGCACTTGTGTTGGTGCAGGAAACCACTTTTGCACTTGTATTAGTGTTGAAAAACCACTTTTCGCACTTGTGTTAGTGTTGAAAAACCACTTTTCGCACTTGTGTTGGTGCAGGCAACCACTTTTGCACTTGTATTAGTGTTGAAAAACCACTTTTCGCACTTGTGTTGGTGTTGAAAAACCACTTTTCGCACTTGTGTTGGTGCAGGAAACCACTTTTGCACTTGTATTAGTGTGGAAAAACCACTTTTCGCACTTGTGTTAGTGTTGAAAAACCACTTTTCGCACTTGTGTTAGTGTTGAAAAACAACTTTTCGCACTTGTGTTAGTGTTGAAAACCACTTTTCGCACTTGTGTTAGTGTTGAAAAACCACTTTTCGCACTTGTGTTGGTGCAGGAAACCACTTTTGCACTTGTATTGGTGTGGAAAAAACACTTTTTGCACTTGTATTAGTGTTGAAAAACCACTTTTCGCACTTGTGTTGGTGCAGGAAACCACTTTTGCACTGTGTTGGTGCAGGAAACCACTTTTGCACTTGTATTAGTGTGGAAAAAACACTTTTTGCACTTGTGATAGTGTTGAAAAACCACTTTTCGCACTTGTGTTAGTGTTGAAAAAACCACTTTTCGCACTTGTGTTGGTGCAGGAAACCACTTTTGCACTTGTATTAGTGTGGAAAAACCACTTTTCACACTTGTGTTAGTGTTGAAAAACCACTTTTCGCACTTGTGTTAGTGTTGAAAAACCACTTTTCGCACTTGTGTTAGTGTTGAAAAACCACTTTTCGCACTTGTGTTGGTGCAGGAAACCACTTTTCCACTTGTATTAGTGTGGAAAAAACACTTTTCGCACTTGTGTTAGTGTTGAAAAACCACTTTTCGCACTTGTGTTGGTGTAGGAAACCACTTTTGCACTTGTATTAGTGTGGAAAAAACACTTTTTGCACTTGTGATAGTGTTGAGAAACCACATTTCGCACTTGTGTTGGTGCAGGAAACCACTTTTGCACTTGTATTAGTGTGGAAAAACCAGTTTTCGCACTTGTGGTAGTGTTGAAAAACCACTTTTTGCACTTGTGTTAGTGTTGAAAAACCACTTTTCGCACTTGTGTTAGTGTTGAAAAACCACTTTTCGCACTTGTGTTAGTGTTGAAAAACCACTTTTCGCACTTGTGTTGGTGCAGGAAACCACTTTTGCACTTGTATTAGTGTGGAAAAAACACTTTTCGCACTTGTGTTAGTGTTGAAAAACCACTTTTCGCACTTGTGTTGGTGCAGGAAACCACTTTTGCACTTGTATTAGTGTGGAAAAAACACTTTTTGCACTTGTGATAGTGTTGAAAAACCACTTTTCGCACTTGTGTTGGTGCAGGAAACCACTTTTGCACTTGTATTAGTGTGTAAAAACCACTTTTCGCACTTGTGTTAGTGTTGAAAAACCACTTTTCGCACTTGTGTTGGTGCAGGAAACCACTTTTGCACTTGTATTAGTGTGGAAAAAACACTTTTTGCACTTGTGATAGTGTTGAAAAACCACTTTTCGCACTTGTGTTAGTGTTGAAAAACCACTTTTCGCACTTGTGTTGGTGCAGGAAACCACTTTTGCACTTGTATTAGTGTGGAAAAAACACTTTTTGCACTTGTGATAGTGTTGAAAAACCACTTTTCGCACTTGTGTTAGTGTTGAAAAACCACTTTTCGCACCTGTGTTAGTGTTGAAAACCCACTTTTCGCACTTGTGTTGGTGCAGGAAACCACTTTTGCACTTGTATTAGTGTGGAAAAAACACTTTTTGCACTTGTGATAGTGTTGAAAAACCACTTTTTGCACTTGTGTTAGTGTTGAAAAAACCACTTTTCGCACTTGTGTTGGTGCAGGAAACCACTTTTGCACTTGTGTTGGTGCAGGAAACCACTTTTGCACTTGTATTAGTGTGGAAAAAACACTTTTTGCACTTGTGATAGTGTTGAAAAACCACTTTTCGCACTTGTGTTAGTGTTGAAAAAACCACTTTTCGCACTTGTGTTGGTGCAGGAAACCACTTTTGCACTTGTATTAGTGTGGAAAAACCACTTTTCGCACTTGTGTTAGTGTTGAAAAACCACTTTTCGCACTTGTGTTAGTGTTGAAAAACCACTTTTCGCACTTGTGTTAGTGTTGAAAAACCACTTTTCGCACTTGTGTTGGTGCAGGAAACCACTTTTCCACTTGTATTAGTGTGGAAAAAACACTTTTCGCACTTGTGTTAGTGTTCAAAAACCACTTTTCGCACTTGTGTTGGTGCAGGAAACCACTTTTGCACTTGTATTAGTGTGGAAAAAACACTTTTTGCACTTGTGATAGTGTTGAGAAACCACATTTCGCACTTGTGTTGGTGCAGGAAACCACTTTTGCACTTGTATTAGTGTGGAAAAACCAGTTTTCGCACTTGTGTTAGTGTTGAAAAACCACTTTTCGCACTTGTGTTAGTGTTGAAAAACCACTTTTCACACTTGTGTTAGTGTTGAAAAACCACTTTTCGCACTTGTGTTAGTGTTGAAAAACCACTTTTCGCACTTGTGTTGGTGCAGGAAACCACTTTTGCACTTGTATTAGTGTGGAAAAAACACTTTTCGCACTTGTGTTAGTGTTGAAAAACCACTTTTCGCACTTGTGTTGGTGCAGGAAACCACTTTTGCACTTGTATTAGTGTGGAAAAAACACTTTTTGCACTTGTGATAGTGTTGAAAAAACACTTTTCGCAATTGTGTTAGTGTTGAAAAACCACTTTTCGCACTTGTGTTGGTGCAGGAAACCACTTTTGCACTTGCATTAGTGTGGAAAAACCACTTTTTGCACTTGTGTTAGTGTTGAAAAACCACTTTTCGCACTTGTGTTAGTGTTGAAAAACCACTTTTCGCACTTGTGTTAGTGCAGGAAACCACTTTTGCACTTGTATTAGTGTGGAAAAAACACTTTATGCACTTGTGATAGTGTTGAAAAACCACTTTTCGCACTTGTGTTAGTGTTGAAAAACCACTTTTCGCACCTGTGTTGGTGCACGAAACCACTTTTGCACTTGTATTAGTGTGGAAAAACCACTTTTCGCACTTGTGTTAGTGTTGAAAAACCACTTTCCGCACTTGTGTTAGTGTTGAAAAACCACTTTTCGCACTTGTGATAGTGTTGAAAAACCACTTTTCGCACTTGTGTTAGTGTTGAAAAAACCACTTTTCGCACTTGTGTTGGTGCAGGAAACCACTTTTGCACTTGTACTAGTGTGGAAAAACCACTTTTCGCACTTGTGTTAGTGTTGAAAAACCACTTTTCGCACTTGTGTTAGTGTTGAAAAACCACTTTTCGCACTTGTGTTAGTGTTGAAAAACCACTTTTCGCACTTGTGTTGGTGCAGCAAACCACTTTTCCACTTGTATTAGTGTGGAAAAAACACTTTTCGCACTTGTGTTAGTGTTGAAAAACCACTTTTCGCACTTGTGTTGGTGCAGGAAACCACTTTTGCACTTGTATTAGTGTGGAAAAAACACTTTTTGCACTTGTGATAGTGTTGAAAAACCACTTTTCGCACTTGTGTTAGTGTTGAAAAACCACTTTTCGCACTTGTGTTGGTGCAGGAAACCACTTTTGCACTTGTATTAGTGTGGAAAAACCACTTTTCGCACTTGTGATAGTGTTGAAAAACAACTTTTCGTACTTGTGTTAGTGTTGAAAAACCACTTTTCGCACTTGTGTTGGTGCAGGAAACCACTTTTGCACTTGTATTAGTGTGGAAAAAACACTTTTTGCACTTGTGATAGTGTTGAAAAACCACTTTTCGCACTTGTGTTAGTGTTGAAAAACCACTTTTCGCACTTGTGTTGGTGCAGGAAACCACTTTTGCACTTGTATTAGTGTGGAAAAAACACTTTTTGCACTTGTGATAGTGTTGAAAAACCACTTTTCGTACTTGTGTTAGTGTTGAAAAACCACTTTTCGCACTTGTGTTGGTGCAGGACACCACTTTTGCACTTGTATTAGTGTGGCAAAACCACTTTTCGCACTTGTGTTGGTGCAGGAAACCACTTTTGCACTTATATTAGTGTGGAAAAAACACTTTCTGCACTTGTGATAGTGTTGAAAAACCACTTTTCACACTTGTGTTAGTGTTGAAAAACCACTTTTCGCACTTGTGTTGGTGTTGAAAACCCACTTTTCGCACTTGTGTTGAGGCAGGAAACCACTATTGCACTTGTATTAGTGTGGAAAACCACTTTTCGCACTTGTGTTAGTGTTGAAAAACCACTTTTCGCACTTGTGTTAGTGTTGAAAAACCACTTTTCGCACTTGTGTTGGTGCAGGAAACCACTTTTGCACTTGTATTAGTGTGGAAAAAACACTTTTTGCACTTGTGATAGTGTTGAAAAACCACTTTTCGCACTTGTGTTAGTGTTGAAAAACCACTTTTCGCACCTGTGTTAGTGTTGAAAACCCACTTTTCGCACTTGTGTTGGTGCAGGAAAACACTTTTGCACTTGTATTAGTGTGGAAAAAACACTTTTTGCACTTGTGATAGTGTTGAAAAAACCACTTTTCGCACTTGTGTTGGTGCAGGAAACCACTTTTGCACTTGTATTAGTGTGGAAAAACCACTTTTCGCACTTGTGTTAGTGTTGAAAAACCACTTTTCGCACTTGTGTTAGTGTTGAAAAACCACTTTTCGCACTTGTGTTAGTGTTGAAAAACCACTTTTCGCACTTGTGTTGGTGCAGGAAACCACTTTTCCACTTGTATTAGTGTGGAAAAAACACTTTTCGCACTTGTGTTAGTGTTGAAAAACCACTTTTCGCACTTGTGTTGGTGCAGGAAACCACTTTTGCACTTGTATTAGTGTGGAAAAAACACTTTTTGCACTTGTGATAGTGTTGAAAAACCACTTTTCGCACTTGTGTTAGTGTTGAAAAACCACTTTTCGCACTTGTGTTGGTGCAGGAAACCACTTTTGCACTTGTATTAGTGTGGAAAAACCACTTTTCGCACTTGTGATAGTGTTGAAAAACCACTTTTCGTACTTGTGTTAGTGTTGAAAAACCACTTTTCGCACTTGTGTTGGTGCAGGAAACCACTTTTGCACTTGTATTAGTGTGGAAAAAACACTTTTTGCACTTGTGATAGTGTTGAAAAACCACTTTTCGCACTTGTGTTAGTGTTGAAAAACCACTTTTCGCACTTGTGTTGGTGCAGGAAACCACTTTTGCACTTGTATTAGTGTGGAAAAAACACTTTTTGCACTTGTGATAGTGTTGAAAAACCACTTTTCGTACTTGTGTTAGTGTTGAAAAACCACTTTTCGCACTTGTGTTGGTGCAGGACACCACTTTTGCACTTGTATTAGTGTGGCAAAACCACTTTTCGCACTTGTGTTGGTGCAGGAAACCAATTTTGCACTTGAATTAGTGTGGAAAAAACACTTTTTGCACTTGTGATAGTGTTGAAAAACCAATTTTCGCACTTGTGTTAGTGTTGAAAAACCACTTTTCGCACTTGTGTTGGTGTTGAAAACCCACTTTTCGCACTTGTGTTGAGGCAGGAAACCACTTTTGCACTTGTATTAGTGTGGAAAACCACTTTTCGCACTTGTGTTAGTGTTGAAAAACCACTTTTCGCACTTGTGTTAGTGTTGAAAAACCACTTTTCGCACTTGTGTTGGTGCAGGAAACCACTTTTGCACTTGTATTAGTGTGGAAAAACCACTTTTCGCACTTGTGTTAGTGTTGAAAAACCACTTTTCGCACTTGTGTTGGTGCAGGAAACCACTTTTGCACTTGTATTAGTATGGAAAAACCACTTTTCGCACTTGTGTTAGTGTTGAAAAACCACTTTTCGCTCTTGTGTTAGTGTTGAAAAACCACTTTTCGCACTTGTGTTGGTGCAGGAAACCACTTTTGCACTTGTATTAGTGTGGAAAAAACACTTTTTGCACTTGTGATAGTGTTGAAAAACCACTTTTCGCACTTGTGTTAGTGTTGAAAAACCACTTTTCGCACTTGTGTTGGTGCAGGAAACCACTTTTGCACTTGTATTAGTGTGGAAAAAACACTTTTTGCACTTGTGATAGTGTTGAAAAACCACTTTTCGTACTTGTGTTAGTGTTGAAAAACCACTTTTCGCACTTGTGTTGGTGCAGGACACCACTTTTGCACTTGTATTAGTGTGGCAAAACCACTTTTCGCACTTGTGTTGGTGCAGGAAACCAATTTTGCACTTGAATTAGTGTGGAAAAAACACTTTTTGCACTTGTGATAGTGTTGAAAAACCAATTTTCGCACTTGTGTTAGTGTTGAAAAACCACTTTTCGCACTTGTGTTGGTGTTGAAAACCCACTTTTCGCACTTGTGTTGAGGCAGGAAACCACTTTTGCACTTGTATTAGTGTGGAAAACCACTTTTCGCACTTGTGTTAGTGTTGAAAAACCACTTTTCGCACTTGTGTTAGTGTTGAAAAACCACTTTTCGCACTTGTGTTGGTGCAGGCAACCACTTTTGCACTTGTATTAGTGTTGAAAAACCACTTTTCGCACTTGTGTTGGTGCAGGAAACCACTTTTGCACTTGTATTAGTGTGGAAAAACCACTTTTCGCACTTGTGTTAGTGTTGAAAAACCACTTTTCGCACTTGTGTTGGTGCAGGAAACCACTTTTGCACTTGTATTAGTATGGAAAAACCACTTTTCGCACTTGTGTTAGTGTTGAAAAACCACTTTTCGCTCTTGTGTTAGTGTTGAAAAACCACTTTTCGCACTTATGTTGGTGCAGGAAACCACTTTTGCACTTGTATTAGTGTGGAAAAAACACTTTTTGCACTTGTGATAGTGTTGAAAAACCACTTTTCGCACTTGTATTAGTGTTGAAAAACCACTTTTCGCACTTGTGTTGGTGTTGAAAAACCACTTTTCGCACTTGTGTTGGTGCAGGAAACCACTTTTGCACTTGTTAGTGTGGAAAAACCACTTTTCGCACTTGTGTTAGTGTTGAAAAACCACTTTTCGCGCTTGTGTTAGTGTTGAAAAACAACTTTTCGCACTTGTGTTAGTGTTGAAAACCACTTTTCGCACTTGTGTTAGTGTTGAAAAACCACTTTTCCCACTTGTGTTGGTGCAGGAAACCACTTTTGCACTTGTATTGGTGTGGAAAAAACACTTTTTGCACTTGTATTAGTGTTGAAAAACCACTTTTCGCACTTGTGTTGGTGCAGGAAACCACTTTTGCACTGTGTTGGTGCAGGAAACCACTTTTGCACTTGTATTAGTGTGGAAAAAAACACTTTTTGCACTTGTGATAGTGTTGAAAAACCACTTTTCGCACTTGTGTTAGTGTTGAAAAAACCACTTTTCGCACTTGTGTTGGTGCAGGAAACCACTTTTGCACTTGTATTAGTGTGGAAAAACCACTTTTCACACTTGTGTTAGTGTTGAAAAACCACTTTTCGCACTTGTGTTAGTGTTGAAAAACCACTTTTCGCACTTGTGTTAGTGTTGAAAAACCACTTTTCGCACTTGTGTTGGTGCAGGAAACCACTTTTTCCACTTGTATTAGTGTGGAAAAAACACTTTTCGCACTTGTGTTAGTGTTGAAAAACCACTTTTCGCACTTGTGTTGGTGTTGGAAACCACTTTTGCACTTGTATTAGTGTGGAAAAAACACTTTTTGCACTTGTGATAGTGTTGAGAAACCACATTTCGCACTTGTGTTGGTGCAGGAAACCACTTTTGCACTTGTATTAGTGTGGAAAAACCAGTTTTCGCACTTGTGGTAGTGTTGAAAAACCACTTTTTGCACTTGTGTTAGTGTTGAAAAACCACTTTTCGCACTTGTGTTAGTGTTGAAAAACCACTTTTCGCACTTGTGTTAGTGTTGAAAAACCACTTTTCGCACTTGTGTTGGTGCAGGAAACCACTTTTGCACTTGTATTAGTGTGGAAAAAACACTTTTCGCACTTGTGTTAGTGTTGAAAAACCACTTTTCGCACTTGTGTTGGTGCAGGAAACCACTTTTGCACTTGTATTAGTGTGGAAAAACCACTTTTTGCACTTGTGTTAGTGTTGAAAAACCACTTTTCGCACTTGTGTTGGTGTTGAAAACCCACTTTTCGCACTTGTGTTGAGGCAGGAAACCACTTTTGCACTTGTATTAGTGTGGAAAACCACTTTTCGCACTTGTGTTAGTGTTGAAAAACCACTTTTCGCACTTGTGTTAGTGTTGAAAAACCACTTTTCGCACTTGTGTTGGTGCAGGCAACCAATTTTGCACTTGTATTAGTGTTGAAAAACCACTTTTCGCACTTGTGTTGGTGCAGGAAACCACTTTTGCACTTGTATTAGTGTGGAAAAACCACTTTTCGCACTTGTGTTAGTGTTGAAAAACCACTTTTCGCACTTGTGTTGGTGCAGGAAACCACTTTTGCACTTGTATTAGTATGGAAAAACCACTTTTCGCACTTGTGTTAGTGTTGAAAAACCACTTTTCGCTCTTGTGTTAGTGTTGAAAAACCACTTTTCGCACTTATGTTGGTGCAGGAAACCACTTTTGCACTTGTATTAGTGTGGAAAAAACACTTTTTGCACTTGTGATAGTGTTGAAAAACCACTTTTCGCACTTGTATTAGTGTTGAAAAACCACTTTTCGCACTTGTGTTGGTGTTGAAAAACCACTTTTCGCACTTGTGTTGGTGCAGGAAACCACTTTTGCACTTGTATTAGTGTGGAAAAACCACTTTTCGCACTTGTGTTAGTGTTGAAAAACCACTTTTCGCACTTGTGTTAGTGTTGAAAAACCACTTTTCGCACTTGTGTTAGTGTTGAAAACCACTTTTCGCACTTGGTTGAAAAACCACTTTTCGCACTTGTGTTGGTGCAGGAAACCACTTTTGCACTTGTATTGGTGTGGAAAAAACACTTTTTGCACTTGTATTAGTGTTGAAAAACCACTTTTCGCACTTGTGTTGGTGCAGGAAACCACTTTTGCACTGTGTTGGTGCAGGAAACCACTTTTGCACTTGTATTAGTGTGGAAAAAACACTTTTTGCACTTGTGATAGTGTTGAAAAACCACTTTTTCGCACTTGTGTTAGTGTTGAAAAAACCACTTTTCGCACTTGTGTTGGTGGCAGGAAACCACTTTTGCACTTGTATTAGTGTGGAAAAACCACTTTTCACACTTGTGTTAGTGTTGAAAAACCACTTTTTCGCACTTGTGTTAGTGTTGAAAAACCACTTTTCGCACTTGTGTTAGTGTTGAAAAACCACTTTTCGCACTTGTGTTAGTGTTGAAAAACCACTTTTCGCACTTGTGTTAGTGTTGAAAAACCACTTTTCGCACTTGTGTTAGTGTTGAAAAACCACTTTTCGCACTTGTGTTGGTGCAGGAAACCACTTTTCCACTTGTATTAGTGTGGAAAAAACACTTTTCGCACTTGTGTTAGTGTTGAAAAACCACTTTTCGCACTTGTGTTGGTGCAGGAAACCACTTTTGCACTTGTATTAGTGTGGAAAAAACACTTTTTGCACTTGTGATAGTGTTGAGAAACCACATTTCGCACTTGTGTTGGTGCAGGAAACCACTTTTGCACTTGTATTAGTGTGGAAAAACCAGTTTTCGCACTTGTGTTAGTGTTGAAAAACCACTTTTTGCACTTGTGTTAGTGTTGAAAAACCACTTTTCGCACTTGTGTTAGTGTTGAAAAACCACTTTTCGCACTTGTGTTAGTGTTGAAAAACCACTTTTCACACTTGTGTTGGTGCAGGAAACCACTTTTGCACTTGTATTAGTGTGGAAAAAACACTTTCGCACTTGTGTTAGTGTTGAAAAACCACTTTTCGCACTTGTGTTGGTGCAGGAAACCACTTTTGCACTTGTATTAGTGTGGAAAAACCACTTTTTGCACTTGTGTTAGTGTTGAAAAACCACTTTTCGCACTTGTGTTAGTGTTGAAAAACCACTTTTCGCACTTGTGTTAGTGCAGGAAACCACTTTTGCACTTGTATTAGTGTGGAAAAAAACACTTTATGCACTTGTGATAGTGTTGAAAAACCACTTTTCGCACTCGTGTTAGTGTTGAAAAACCACTTTTCGCACTTGTGTTGGTGCACGAAACCACTTTTGCACTTGTATTAGTGTGGAAAAACCACTTTTCGCACTTGTGTTAGTGTTGAAAAACCACTTTCCGCACTTGTGTTAGTGTTGAAAAACCACTTTTCGCACCTGTGTTAGTGTTGAAAACCCACTTTTCGCACTTGTGTTGGTGCAGGAAACCACTTTTGCACTTGTATTAGTGTGGAAAAAAACACTTTTTGCACTTGTGATAGTGTTGAAAAACCACTTTTCGCACTTGTGTTAGTGTTGAAAAAACCACTTTTCGCACTTGTGTTGGTGCAGGAAACCACTTTTGCACTTGTATTAGTGTGGAAAAACCACTTTTCGCACTTGTGTTAGTGTTGAAAAACCACTTTTCGCACTTGTGTTAGTGTTGAAAAACCACTTTTCGCACTTGTGTTAGTGTTGAAAAACCACTTTTCGCACTTGTGTTGGTGCAGCAAACCACTTTTGCACTTGTATTAGTGTGGAAAAAACACTTTTCGCACTTGTGTTAGTGTTGAAAAACCACTTTTCGCACTTGTGTTGGTGCAGGAAACCACTTTTGCACTTGCATTAGTGTGGAAAAAACACTTTTTGCACTTGTGATAGTGTTGAAAAACCACTTTTCGCACTTGTGTTAGTGTTGAAAAAACCACTTTTCGCACTTGTGTTGGTGCAGGAAACCACTTTTGCACTTGTATTAGTGTGGAAAAACCACTTTTCGCACTTGTGATAGTGTTGAAAAACCACTTTTCGCACTTGTGTTAGTGTTGAAAACCCACTTTTCGCACTTGTGTTGGTGCAGGAAACCACTTTTGCACTTGCATTAGTGTGGAAAAAACACTTTTTGCACTTGTGATAGTGTTGAAAAACCACTTTTCGCACTTGTGTTAGTGTTGAAAAACCACTTTTCGCACTTGTGTTGGTGCAGGAAACCACTTTTGCACTTGTATTAGTGTGGAAAAACCACTTTTCGCACTTGTGATAGTGTTGAAAAACCACTTTTCGCACTTGTGTTAGTGTTGAAAACCCACTTTTCGCACTTGTGTTGAGGCAGGAAACCACTTTTGCACTTGTATTAGTGTGGAAAACCACTTTTCGCACTTGTGTTAGTGTTGAAAAACCACTTTTCGCACTTGTGTTAGTGTTGAAAAACCACTTTTCGCACTTGTGTTGGTGCAGGAAACCACTTTTGCACTTGTATTAGTGTGGAAAAAAACACTTTTTGCACTTGTGATAGTGTTGAAAAACCACTTTTCGCACTTGTGTTGGTGCAGGAAACCACTTTTGCACTTGTATTAGTGTGTAAAAACCACTTTTCGCACTTGTGTTAGTGTTGAAAAACCACTTTTCGCACTTGTGTTGGTGCAGGAAACCACTTTTGCACTTGTATTAGTGTGGAAAAAACACTTTTTGCACTTGTGATAGTGTTGAAAAACCACTTTTCGCACTTGTGTTAGTGTTGAAAAACCACTTTTCGCACTTGTGTTGGTGCAGGAAACCACTTTTGCACTTGTATTAGTGTGGAAAAAACACTTTTTGCACTTGTGATAGTGTTGAAAAACCACTTTTCGCACTTGTGTTAGTGTTGAAAAAACCACTTTTCGCACTTGTGTTGGTGCAGGAAACCACTTTTGCACTTGTATTAGTGTGGAAAAACCACTTTTTGCACTTGTGTTAGTGTTGAAAAAACCACTTTTCGCACTTGTGTTAGTGTTGAAAAACCACTTTTCGCACTTGTGTTAGTGCAGGAAACCACTTTTGCACTTGTATTAGTGTGGAAAAAAACACTTTATGCACTTGTGATAGTGTTGAAAAACCACTTTTCGCACTCGTGTTAGTGTTGAAAAACCACTTTTCGCACTTGTGTTGGTGCACGAAACCACTTTTGCACTTGTATTAGTGTGGAAAAACCACTTTTCGCACTTGTGTTAGTGTTGAAAAACCACTTTCCGCACTTGTGTTAGTGTTGAAAAACCACTTTTCGCACCTGTGTTAGTGTTGAAAACCCACTTTTCGCACTTGTGTTGGTGCAGGAAACCACTTTTGCACTTGTATTAGTGTGGAAAAAACACTTTTTGCACTTGTGATAGTGTTGAAAAACCACTTTTCGCACTTGTGTTAGTGTTGAAAAAAACCACTTTTCGCACTTGTGTTGGTGCAGGAAACCACTTTTGCACTTGTATTAGTGTGGAAAAACCACTTTTCGCACTTGTGTTAGTGTTGAAAAACCACTTTTCGCACTTGTGTTAGTGTTGAAAAACCACTTTTCGCACTTGTGTTAGTGTTGAAAAACCACTTTTCGCACTTGTGTTGGTGCAGCAAACCACTTTTGCACTTGTATTAGTGTGGAAAAAACACTTTTCGCACTTGTGTTAGTGTTGAAAAACCACTTTTCGCACTTGTGTTGGTGCAGGAAACCACTTTTGCACTTGCATTAGTGTGGAAAAAACACTTTTTGCACTTGTGATAGTGTTGAAAAACCACTTTTCGCACTTGTGTTAGTGTTGAAAAACCACTTTTCGCACTTGTGTTGGTGCAGGAAACCACTTTTGCACTTGTATTAGTGTGGAAAAACCACTTTTCGCACTTGTGATAGTGTTGAAAAACCACTTTTCGCACTTGTGTTAGTGTTGAAAACCCACTTTTCGCACTTGTGTTGGTGCAGGAAACCACTTTTGCACTTGCATTAGTGTGGAAAAAACACTTTTTGCACTTGTGATAGTGTTGAAAAACCACTTTTCGCACTTGTGTTAGTGTTGAAAAACCACTTTTCGCACTTGTGTTGGTGCAGGAAACCACTTTTGCACTTGTATTAGTGTGGAAAAACCACTTTTCGCACTTGTGATAGTGTTGAAAAACCACTTTTCGCACTTGTGTTAGTGTTGAAAACCCACTTTTCGCACTTGTGTTGAGGCAGGAAACCACTTTTGCACTTGTATTAGTGTGGAAAACCACTTTTCGCACTTGTGTTAGTGTTGAAAAACCACTTTTCGCACTTGTGTTAGTGTTGAAAAACCACTTTTCGCACTTGTGTTGGTGCAGGAAACCACTTTTGCACTTGTATTAGTGTGGAAAAAACACTTTTTGCACTTGTGATAGTGTTGAAAAACCACTTTTCGCACTTGTGTTGGTGCAGGAAACCACTTTTGCACTTGTATTAGTGTGTAAAAACCACTTTTCGCACTTGTGTTAGTGTTGAAAAACCACTTTTCGCACTTGTGTTGGTGCAGGAAACCACTTTTGCACTTGTATTAGTGTGGAAAAAACACTTTTTGCACTTGTGATAGTGTTGAAAAACCACTTTTCGCACTTGTGTTAGTGTTGAAAAAACCACTTTTCGCACTTGTGTTGGTGCAGGAAACCACTTTTGCACTTGTATTAGTGTGGAAAAAACACTTTTTGCACTTGTGATAGTGTTGAAAAACCACTTTTCGCACTTGTGTTAGTGTTGAAAAACCACTTTTCGCACCTGTGTTAGTGTTGAAAACCCACTTTTCGCACTTGTGTTGGTGCAGGAAACCACTTTTGCACTTGTATTAGTGTGGAAAAAACACTTTTTGCACTTGTGATAGTGTTGAAAAACCACTTTTTGCACTTGTGTTAGTGTTGAAAAAACCACTTTTCGCACTTGTGTTGGTGCAGGAAACCACTTTTGCACTTGTGTTGGTGCAGGAAACCACTTTTGCACTTGTATTAGTGTGGAAAAAACACTTTTTGCACTTGTGATAGTGTTGAAAAACCACTTTTCGCACTTGTGTTAGTGTTGAAAAAACCACTTTTCGCACTTGTGTTGGTGCAGGAAACCACTTTTGCACTTGTATTAGTGTGGAAAAACCACTTTTCGCACTTGTGTTAGTGTTGAAAAACCACTTTTCGCACTTGTGTTAGTGTTGAAAAACCACTTTTCGCACTTGTGTTAGTGTTGAAAAACCACTTTTCGCACTTGTGTTGGTGCAGGAAACCACTTTTCCACTTGTATTAGTGTGGAAAAAACACTTTTCGCACTTGTGTTAGTGTTCAAAAACCACTTTTCGCACTTGTGTTGGTGCAGGAAACCACTTTTGCACTTGTATTAGTGTGGAAAAAACACTTTTTGCACTTGTGATAGTGTTGAGAAACCACATTTCGCACTTGTGTTGGTGCAGGAAACCACTTTTGCACTTGTATTAGTGTGGAAAAACCAGTTTTCGCACTTGTGTTAGTGTTGAAAAACCACTTTTCGCACTTGTGTTAGTGTTGAAAAACCACTTTTCACACTTGTGTTAGTGTTGAAAAACCACTTTTCGCACTTGTGTTAGTGTTGAAAAACCACTTTTCGCACTTGTGTTGGTGCAGGAAACCACTTTTGCACTTGTATTAGTGTGGAAAAAAACACTTTTCGCACTTGTGTTAGTGTTGAAAAACCACTTTTCGCACTTGTGTTGGTGCAGGAAACCACTTTTGCACTTGTATTAGTGTGGAAAAAACACTTTTTGCACTTGTGATAGTGTTGAAAAAACACTTTTCGCAATTGTGTTAGTGTTGAAAAACCACTTTTCGCACTTGTGTTGGTGCAGGAAACCACTTTTGCACTTGCATTAGTGTGGAAAAACCACTTTTTGCACTTGTGTTAGTGTTGAAAAACCACTTTTCGCACTTGTGTTAGTGTTGAAAAACCACTTTTCGCACTTGTGTTAGTGCAGGAAACCACTTTTGCACTTGTATTAGTGTGGAAAAAAACACTTTATGCACTTGTGATAGTGTTGAAAAACCACTTTTCGCACTTGTGTTAGTGTTGAAAAACCACTTTTCGCACCTGTGTTGGTGCACGAAACCACTTTTGCACTTGTATTAGTGTGGAAAAACCACTTTTCGCACTTGTGTTAGTGTTGAAAAACCACTTTCCGCACTTGTGTTAGTGTTGAAAAACCACTTTTCGCACTTGTGATAGTGTTGAAAAACCACTTTTCGCACTTGTGTTAGTGTTGAAAAAACCACTTTTCGCACTTGTGTTGGTGCAGGAAACCACTTTTGCACTTGTACTAGTGTGGAAAAACCACTTTTCGCACTTGTGTTAGTGTTGAAAAACCACTTTTCGCACTTGTGTTAGTGTTGAAAAACCACTTTTCGCACTTGTGTTAGTGTTGAAAAACCACTTTTCGCACTTGTGTTGGTGCAGCAAACCACTTTTCCACTTGTATTAGTGTGGAAAAAACACTTTTCGCACTTGTGTTAGTGTTGAAAAACCACTTTTTGCACTTGTGTTGGTGCAGGAAACCACTTTTGCACTTGTATTAGTGTGGAAAAAACACTTTTTGCACTTGTGATAGTGTTGAAAAACCACTTTTCGCACTTGTGTTAGTGTTGAAAAACCACTTTTCGCACTTGTGTTGGTGCAGGAAACCACTTTTGCACTTGTATTAGTGTGGAAAAACCACTTTTCGCACTTGTGATAGTGTTGAAAAACAACTTTTCGTACTTGTGTTAGTGTTGAAAAACCACTTTTCGCACTTGTGTTGGTGCAGGAAACCACTTTTGCACTTGTATTAGTGTGGAAAAAACACTTTTTGCACTTGTGATAGTGTTGAAAAACCACTTTTCGCACTTGTGTTAGTGTTGAAAAACCACTTTTCGCACTTGTGTTGGTGCAGGAAACCACTTTTGCACTTGTATTAGTGTGGAAAAAACACTTTTTGCACTTGTGATAGTGTTGAAAAACCACTTTTCGTACTTGTGTTAGTGTTGAAAAACCACTTTTCGCACTTGTGTTGGTGCAGGACACCACTTTTGCACTTGTATTAGTGTGGCAAAACCACTTTTCGCACTTGTGTTGGTGCAGGAAACCACTTTTGCACTTGTATTAGTGTTGAAAAACCACTTTTCGCACTTGTGTTAGTGTTGAAAAACCACTTTTCGCACTTGTGTTGGTGCAGGCAACCACTTTTGCACTTGTATTAGTGTTGAAAAACCACTTTTCGCACTTGTGTTGGTGTTGAAAAACCACTTTTCGCACTTGTGTTGGTGCAGGAAACCACTTTTGCACTTGTATTAGTGTGGAAAAACCACTTTTCGCACTTGTGTTAGTGTTGAAAAACCACTTTTCGCACTTGTGTTAGTGTTGAAAAACAACTTTTCGCACTTGTGTTAGTGTTGAAAACCACTTTTCGCACTTGTGTTAGTGTTGAAAAACCACTTTTCGCACTTGTGTTGGTGCAGGAAACCACTTTTGCACTTGTATTGGTGTGGAAAAAACACTTTTTGCACTTGTATTAGTGTTGAAAAACCACTTTTCGCACTTGTGTTGGTGCAGGAAACCACTTTTGCACTGTGTTGGTGCAGGAAACCACTTTTGCACTTGTATTAGTGTGGAAAAAACACTTTTTGCACTTGTGATAGTGTTGAAAAACCACTTTTCGCACTTGTGTTAGTGTTGAAAAAACCACTTTTCGCACTTGTGTTGGTGCAGGAAACCACTTTTGCACTTGTATTAGTGTGGAAAAACCACTTTTCACACTTGTGTTAGTGTTGAAAAACCACTTTTCGCACTTGTGTTAGTGTTGAAAAACCACTTTTCGCACTTGTGTTAGTGTTGAAAAACCACTTTTCGCACTTGTGTTGGTGCAGGAAACCACTTTTCCACTTGTATTAGTGTGGAAAAAACACTTTTCGCACTTGTGTTAGTGTTGAAAAACCACTTTTCGCACTTGTGTTGGTGTAGGAAACCACTTTTGCACTTGTATTAGTGTGGAAAAAACACTTTTTGCACTTGTGATAGTGTTGAGAAACCACATTTCGCACTTGTGTTGGTGCAGGAAACCACTTTTGCACTTGTATTAGTGTGGAAAAACCAGTTTTCGCACTTGTGGTAGTGTTGAAAAACCACTTTTTGCACTTGTGTTAGTGTTGAAAAACCACTTTTCGCACTTGTGTTAGTGTTGAAAAACCACTTTTCGCACTTGTGTTAGTGTTGAAAAACCACTTTTCGCACTTGTGTTGGTGCAGGAAACCACTTTTGCACTTGTATTAGTGTGGAAAAAACACTTTTCGCACTTGTGTTAGTGTTGAAAAACCACTTTTCGCACTTGTGTTGGTGCAGGAAACCACTTTTGCACTTGTATTAGTGTGGAAAAAACACTTTTTGCACTTGTGATAGTGTTGAAAAACCACTTTTCGCACTTGTGTTGGTGCAGGAAACCACTTTTGCACTTGTATTAGTGTGTAAAAACCACTTTTCGCACTTGTGTTAGTGTTGAAAAACCACTTTTCGCACTTGTGTTGGTGCAGGAAACCACTTTTGCACTTGTATTAGTGTGGAAAAAACACTTTTTGCACTTGTGATAGTGTTGAAAAACCACTTTTCGCACTTGTGTTAGTGTTGAAAAACCACTTTTCGCACTTGTGTTGGTGCAGGAAACCACTTTTGCACTTGTATTAGTGTGGAAAAAACACTTTTTGCACTTGTGATAGTGTTGAAAAACCACTTTTCGCACTTGTGTTAGTGTTGAAAAACCACTTTTCGCACCTGTGTTAGTGTTGAAAACCCACTTTTCGCACTTGTGTTGGTGCAGGAAACCACTTTTGCACTTGTATTAGTGTGGAAAAAACACTTTTTGCACTTGTGATAGTGTTGAAAAACCACTTTTTGCACTTGTGTTAGTGTTGAAAAAACCACTTTTCGCACTTGTGTTGGTGCAGGAAACCACTTTTGCACTTGTGTTGGTGCAGGAAACCACTTTTGCACTTGTATTAGTGTGGAAAAAACACTTTTTGCACTTGTGATAGTGTTGAAAAACCACTTTTCGCACTTGTGTTAGTGTTGAAAAAACCACTTTTCGCACTTGTGTTGGTGCAGGAAACCACTTTTGCACTTGTATTAGTGTGGAAAAACCACTTTTCGCACTTGTGTTAGTGTTGAAAAACCACTTTTCGCACTTGTGTTAGTGTTGAAAAACCACTTTTCGCACTTGTGTTAGTGTTGAAAAACCACTTTTCGCACTTGTGTTGGTGCAGGAAACCACTTTTCCACTTGTATTAGTGTGGAAAAAACACTTTTCGCACTTGTGTTAGTGTTCAAAAACCACTTTTCGCACTTGTGTTGGTGCAGGAAACCACTTTTGCACTTGTATTAGTGTGGAAAAAACACTTTTTGCACTTGTGATAGTGTTGAGAAACCACATTTCGCACTTGTGTTGGTGCAGGAAACCACTTTTGCACTTGTATTAGTGTGGAAAAACCAGTTTTCGCACTTGTGTTAGTGTTGAAAAACCACTTTTCGCACTTGTGTTAGTGTTGAAAAACCACTTTTCACACTTGTGTTAGTGTTGAAAAACCACTTTTCGCACTTGTGTTAGTGTTGAAAAACCACTTTTCGCACTTGTGTTGGTGCAGGAAACCACTTTTGCACTTGTATTAGTGTGGAAAAAACACTTTTCGCACTTGTGTTAGTGTTGAAAAACCACTTTTCGCACTTGTGTTGGTGCAGGAAACCACTTTTGCACTTGTATTAGTGTGGAAAAAACACTTTTTGCACTTGTGATAGTGTTGAAAAAACACTTTTCGCAATTGTGTTAGTGTTGAAAAACCACTTTTCGCACTTGTGTTGGTGCAGGAAACCACTTTTGCACTTGCATTAGTGTGGAAAAACCACTTTTTGCACTTGTGTTAGTGTTGAAAAACCACTTTTCGCACTTGTGTTAGTGTTGAAAAACCACTTTTCGCACTTGTGTTAGTGCAGGAAACCACTTTTGCACTTGTATTAGTGTGGAAAAAACACTTTATGCACTTGTGATAGTGTTGAAAAACCACTTTTCGCACTTGTGTTAGTGTTGAAAAACCACTTTTCGCACCTGTGTTGGTGCACGAAACCACTTTTGCACTTGTATTAGTGTGGAAAAACCACTTTTCGCACTTGTGTTAGTGTTGAAAAACCACTTTCCGCACTTGTGTTAGTGTTGAAAAACCACTTTTCGCACTTGTGATAGTGTTGAAAAACCACTTTTCGCACTTGTGTTAGTGTTGAAAAAACCACTTTTCGCACTTGTGTTGGTGCAGGAAACCACTTTTGCACTTGTACTAGTGTGGAAAAACCACTTTTCGCACTTGTGTTAGTGTTGAAAAACCACTTTTCGCACTTGTGTTAGTGTTGAAAAACCACTTTTCGCACTTGTGTTAGTGTTGAAAAACCACTTTTCGCACTTGTGTTGGTGCAGCAAACCACTTTTCCACTTGTATTAGTGTGGAAAAAACACTTTTCGCACTTGTGTTAGTGTTGAAAAACCACTTTTCGCACTTGTGTTGGTGCAGGAAACCACTTTTGCACTTGTATTAGTGTGGAAAAAACACTTTTTGCACTTGTGATAGTGTTGAAAAACCACTTTTCGCACTTGTGTTAGTGTTGAAAAACCACTTTTCGCACTTGTGTTGGTGCAGGAAACCACTTTTGCACTTGTATTAGTGTGGAAAAACCACTTTTCGCACTTGTGATAGTGTTGAAAAACAACTTTTCGTACTTGTGTTAGTGTTGAAAAACCACTTTTCGCACTTGTGTTGGTGCAGGAAACCACTTTTGCACTTGTATTAGTGTGGAAAAAACACTTTTTGCACTTGTGATAGTGTTGAAAAACCACTTTTCGCACTTGTGTTAGTGTTGAAAAACCACTTTTCGCACTTGTGTTGGTGCAGGAAACCACTTTTGCACTTGTATTAGTGTGGAAAAAACACTTTTTGCACTTGTGATAGTGTTGAAAAACCACTTTTCGTACTTGTGTTAGTGTTGAAAAACCACTTTTCGCACTTGTGTTGGTGCAGGACACCACTTTTGCACTTGTATTAGTGTGGCAAAACCACTTTTCGCACTTGTGTTGGTGCAGGAAACCACTTTTGCACTTATATTAGTGTGGAAAAAACACTTTCTGCACTTGTGATAGTGTTGAAAAACCACTTTTCACACTTGTGTTAGTGTTGAAAAACCACTTTTCGCACTTGTGTTGGTGTTGAAAACCCACTTTTCGCACTTGTGTTGAGGCAGGAAACCACTATTGCACTTGTATTAGTGTGGAAAACCACTTTTCGCACTTGTGTTAGTGTTGAAAAACCACTTTTCGCACTTGTGTTAGTGTTGAAAAACCACTTTTCGCACTTGTGTTGGTGCAGGAAACCACTTTTGCACTTGTATTAGTGTGGAAAAAACACTTTTTGCACTGGTGATAGTGTTGAAAAACCACTTTTCGCACTTGTGTTAGTGTTGAAAAACCACTTTTCGCACCTGTGTTAGTGTTGAAAACCCACTTTTCGCACTTGTGTTGGTGCAGGAAAACACTTTTGCACTTGTATTAGTGTGGAAAAAACACTTTTTGCACTTGTGATAGTGTTGAAAAAACCACTTTTCGCACTTGTGTTGGTGCAGGAAACCACTTTTGCACTTGTATTAGTGTGGAAAAACCACTTTTCGCACTTGTGTTAGTGTTGAAAAACCACTTTTCGCACTTGTGTTAGTGTTGAAAAACCACTTTTCGCACTTGTGTTAGTGTTGAAAAACCACTTTTCGCACTTGTGTTGGTGCAGGAAACCACTTTTCCACTTGTATTAGTGTGGAAAAAACACTTTTCGCACTTGTGTTAGTGTTGAAAAACCACTTTTCGCACTTGTGTTGGTGCAGGAAACCACTTTTGCACTTGTATTAGTGTGGAAAAAACACTTTTTGCACTTGTGATAGTGTTGAAAAACCACTTTTCGCACTTGTGTTAGTGTTGAAAAACCACTTTTCGCACTTGTGTTGGTGCAGGAAACCACTTTTGCACTTGTATTAGTGTGGAAAAACCACTTTTCGCACTTGTGATAGTGTTGAAAAACCACTTTTCGTACTTGTGTTAGTGTTGAAAAACCACTTTTCGCACTTGTGTTGGTGCAGGAAACCACTTTTGCACTTGTATTAGTGTGGAAAAAACACTTTTTGCACTTGTGATAGTGTTGAAAAACCACTTTTCGCACTTGTGTTAGTGTTGAAAAACCACTTTTCGCACTTGTGTTGGTGCAGGAAACCACTTTTGCACTTGTATTAGTGTGGAAAAAACACTTTTTGCACTTGTGATAGTGTTGAAAAACCACTTTTCGTACTTGTGTTAGTGTTGAAAAACCACTTTTCGCACTTGTGTTGGTGCAGGACACCACTTTTGCACTTGTATTAGTGTGGCAAAACCACTTTTCGCACTTGTGTTGGTGCAGGAAACCAATTTTGCACTTGAATTAGTGTGGAAAAAACACTTTTTGCACTTGTGATAGTGTTGAAAAACCAATTTTCGCACTTGTGTTAGTGTTGAAAAACCACTTTTCGCACTTGTGTTGGTGTTGAAAACCCACTTTTCGCACTTGTGTTGAGGCAGGAAACCACTTTTGCACTTGTATTAGTGTGGAAAACCACTTTTCGCACTTGTGTTAGTGTTGAAAAACCACTTTTCGCACTTGTGTTAGTGTTGAAAAACCACTTTTCGCACTTGTGTTGGTGCAGGCAACCACTTTTGCACTTGTATTAGTGTTGAAAAACCACTTTTCGCACTTGTGTTGGTGCAGGAAACCACTTTTGCACTTGTATTAGTGTGGAAAAACCACTTTTCGCACTTGTGTTAGTGTTGAAAAACCACTTTTCGCACTTGTGTTGGTGCAGGAAACCACTTTTGCACTTGTATTAGTATGGAAAAACCACTTTTCGCACTTGTGTTAGTGTTGAAAAACCACTTTTCGCTCTTGTGTTAGTGTTGAAAAACCACTTTTCGCACTTGTGTTGGTGCAGGAAACCACTTTTGCACTTGTATTAGTGTGGAAAAAACACTTTTTGCACTTGTGATAGTGTTGAAAAACCACTTTTCGCACTTGTGTTAGTGTTGAAAAACCACTTTTCGCACTTGTGTTGGTGCAGGAAACCACTTTTGCACTTGTATTAGTGTGGAAAAAACACTTTTTGCACTTGTGATAGTGTTGAAAAACCACTTTTCGTACTTGTGTTAGTGTTGAAAAACCACTTTTCGCACTTGTGTTGGTGCAGGACACCACTTTTGCACTTGTATTAGTGTGGCAAAACCACTTTTCGCACTTGTGTTGGTGCAGGAAACCAATTTTGCACTTGAATTAGTGTGGAAAAAACACTTTTTGCACTTGTGATAGTGTTGAAAAACCAATTTTCGCACTTGTGTTAGTGTTGAAAAACCACTTTTCGCACTTGTGTTGGTGTTGAAAACCCACTTTTCGCACTTGTGTTGAGGCAGGAAACCACTTTTGCACTTGTATTAGTGTGGAAAACCACTTTTCGCACTTGTGTTAGTGTTGAAAAACCACTTTTCGCACTTGTGTTAGTGTTGAAAAACCACTTTTCGCACTTGTGTTGGTGCAGGCAACCACTTTTGCACTTGTATTAGTGTTGAAAAACCACTTTTCGCACTTGTGTTGGTGCAGGAAACCACTTTTGCACTTGTATTAGTGTGGAAAAACCACTTTTCGCACTTGTGTTAGTGTTGAAAAACCACTTTTCGCACTTGTGTTGGTGCAGGAAACCACTTTTGCACTTGTATTAGTATGGAAAAACCACTTTTCGCACTTGTGTTAGTGTTGAAAAACCACTTTTCGCTCTTGTGTTAGTGTTGAAAAACCACTTTTCGCACTTATGTTGGTGCAGGAAACCACTTTTGCACTTGTATTAGTGTGGAAAAAACACTTTTTGCACTTGTGATAGTGTTGAAAAACCACTTTTCGCACTTGTATTAGTGTTGAAAAACCACTTTTCGCACTTGTGTTGGTGTTGAAAAACCACTTTTCGCACTTGTGTTGGTGCAGGAAACCACTTTTGCACTTGTATTAGTGTGGAAAAACCACTTTTCGCACTTGTGTTAGTGTTGAAAAACCACTTTTCGCGCTTGTGTTAGTGTTGAAAAACAACTTTTCGCACTTGTGTTAGTGTTGAAAACCACTTTTCGCACTTGTGTTAGTGTTGAAAAACCACTTTTCCCACTTGTGTTGGTGCAGGAAACCACTTTTGCACTTGTATTGGTGTGGAAAAAACACTTTTTGCACTTGTATTAGTGTTGAAAAACCACTTTTCGCACTTGTGTTGGTGCAGGAAACCACTTTTGCACTGTGTTGGTGCAGGAAACCACTTTTGCACTTGTATTAGTGTGGAAAAAACACTTTTTGCACTTGTGATAGTGTTGAAAAACCACTTTTCGCACTTGTGTTAGTGTTGAAAAAACCACTTTTCGCACTTGTGTTGGTGCAGGAAACCACTTTTGCACTTGTATTAGTGTGGAAAAACCACTTTTCACACTTGTGTTAGTGTTGAAAAACCACTTTTCGCACTTGTGTTAGTGTTGAAAAACCACTTTTCGCACTTGTGTTAGTGTTGAAAAACCACTTTTCGCACTTGTGTTGGTGCAGGAAACCACTTTTCCACTTGTATTAGTGTGGAAAAAACACTTTTCGCACTTGTGTTAGTGTTGAAAAACCACTTTTCGCACTTGTGTTGGTGTTGGAAACCACTTTTGCACTTGTATTAGTGTGGAAAAAACACTTTTTGCACTTGTGATAGTGTTGAGAAACCACATTTCGCACTTGTGTTGGTGCAGGAAACCACTTTTGCACTTGTATTAGTGTGGAAAAACCAGTTTTCGCACTTGTGGTAGTGTTGAAAAACCACTTTTTGCACTTGTGTTAGTGTTGAAAAACCACTTTTCGCACTTGTGTTAGTGTTGAAAAACCACTTTTCGCACTTGTGTTAGTGTTGAAAAACCACTTTTCGCACTTGTGTTGGTGCAGGAAACCACTTTTGCACTTGTATTAGTGTGGAAAAAACACTTTTCGCACTTGTGTTAGTGTTGAAAAACCACTTTTCGCACTTGTGTTGGTGCAGGAAACCACTTTTGCACTTGTATTAGTGTGGAAAAACCACTTTTTGCACTTGTGTTAGTGTTGAAAAACCACTTTTCGCACTTGTGTTGGTGTTGAAAACCCACTTTTCGCACTTGTGTTGAGGCAGGAAACCACTTTTGCACTTGTATTAGTGTGGAAAACCACTTTTCGCACTTGTGTTAGTGTTGAAAAACCACTTTTCGCACTTGTGTTAGTGTTGAAAAACCACTTTTCGCACTTGTGTTGGTGCAGGCAACCAATTTTGCACTTGTATTAGTGTTGAAAAACCACTTTTCGCACTTGTGTTGGTGCAGGAAACCACTTTTGCACTTGTATTAGTGTGGAAAAACCACTTTTCGCACTTGTGTTAGTGTTGAAAAACCACTTTTCGCACTTGTGTTGGTGCAGGAAACCACTTTTGCACTTGTATTAGTATGGAAAAACCACTTTTCGCACTTGTGTTAGTGTTGAAAAACCACTTTTCGCTCTTGTGTTAGTGTTGAAAAACCACTTTTCGCACTTATGTTGGTGCAGGAAACCACTTTTGCACTTGTATTAGTGTGGAAAAAACACTTTTTGCACTTGTGATAGTGTTGAAAAACCACTTTTCGCACTTGTATTAGTGTTGAAAAACCACTTTTCGCACTTGTGTTGGTGTTGAAAAACCACTTTTCGCACTTGTGTTGGTGCAGGAAACCACTTTTGCACTTGTATTAGTGTGGAAAAACCACTTTTCGCACTTGTGTTAGTGTTGAAAAACCACTTTTCGCACTTGTGTTAGTGTTGAAAAACCACTTTTCGCACTTGTGTTAGTGTTGAAAACCACTTTTCGCACTTGTGTTAGTGTTGAAAAACCACTTTTCGCACTTGTGTTGGTGCAGGAAACCACTTTTGCACTTGTATTGGTGTGGAAAAAACACTTTTTGCACTTGTATTAGTGTTGAAAAACCACTTTTCGCACTTGTGTTGGTGCAGGAAACCACTTTTGCACTGTGTTGGTGCAGGAAACCACTTTTGCACTTGTATTAGTGTGGAAAAAACACTTTTTGCACTTGTGATAGTGTTGAAAAACCACTTTTCGCACTTGTGTTAGTGTTGAAAAAACCACTTTTCGCACTTGTGTTGGTGCAGGAAACCACTTTTGCACTTGTATTAGTGTGGAAAAAACCACTTTTCACACTTGTGTTAGTGTTGAAAAACCACTTTTCGCACTTGTGTTAGTGTTGAAAAACCACTTTTCGCACTTGTGTTAGTGTTGAAAAACCACTTTTCGCACTTGTGTTGGTGCAGGAAACCACTTTTGCACTTGTATTAGTGTGGAAAAAACACTTTTTGCACTTGTGATAGTGTTGAGAAACCACATTTCGCACTTGTGTTGGTGCAGGAAACCACTTTTGCACTTGTATTAGTGTGGAAAAACCAGTTTTCGCACTTGTGTTAGTGTTGAAAAACCACTTTTTGCACCTGTGTTAGTGTTGAAAAACCACTTTTCGCACTTGTGTTGGTGCAGGAAACCACTTTTGCACTTGTATTAGTGTGGAAAAAAACACTTTTCGCACTTGTGTTAGTGTTGAAAAACCACTTTTCGCACTTGTGTTGGTGCAGGAAACCACTTTTGCACTTGTATTAGTGTGGGAAAACCACTTTTTGCACTTGTGTTAGTGTTGAAAAACCACTTTTCGCACTTGTGTTAGTGTTGAAAAACCACTTTTCGCACTTGTGTTAGTGCAGGAAACCACTTTTGCACTTGTATTAGTGTGGAAAAAACACTTTATGCACTTGTGATAGTGTTGAAAAACCACTTTTCGCACTTGTGTTAGTGTTGAAAAACCACTTTTCGCACTTGTGTTGGTGCACGAAACCACTTTTGCACTTGTATTAGTGTGGAAAAACCACTTTTCGCACTTGTGTTAGTGTTGAAAAACCACTTTCCGCACTTGTGTTAGTGTTGAAAAACCACTTTTCGCACCTGTGTTAGTGTTGAAAACCCACTTTTCGCACTTGTGTTGGTGCAGGAAACCACTTTTGCACTTGTATTAGTGTGGAAAAACCACTTTTTGCACTTGTGTTAGTGTTGAAAAACCACTTTTCGCACTTGTGTTGGTGTTGAAAACCCACTTTTCGCACTTGTGTTGAGGCAGGAAACCACTTTTGCACTTGTATTAGTGTGGAAAACCACTTTTCGCACTTGTGTTAGTGTTGAAAAACCACTTTTCGCACTTGTGTTAGTGTTGAAAAACCACTTTTCGCACTTGTGTTGGTGCAGGCAACCAATTTTGCACTTGTATTAGTGTTGAAAAACCACTTTTCGCACTTGTGTTGGTGCAGGAAACCACTTTTGCACTTGTATTAGTGTGGAAAAACCACTTTTCGCACTTGTGTTAGTGTTGAAAAACCACTTTTCGCACTTGTGTTGGTGCAGGAAACCACTTTTGCACTTGTATTAGTATGGAAAAACCACTTTTCGCACTTGTGTTAGTGTTGAAAAACCACTTTTCGCTCTTGTGTTAGTGTTGAAAAACCACTTTTCGCACTTATGTTGGTGCAGGAAACCACTTTTGCACTTGTATTAGTGTGGAAAAAACACTTTTTGCACTTGTGATAGTGTTGAAAAACCACTTTTCGCACTTGTATTAGTGTTGAAAAACCACTTTTCGCACTTGTGTTGGTGTTGAAAAACCACTTTTCGCACTTGTGTTGGTGCAGGAAACCACTTTTGCACTTGTATTAGTGTGGAAAAACCACTTTTCGCACTTGTGTTAGTGTTGAAAAACCACTTTTCGCACTTGTGTTAGTGTTGAAAAACCACTTTTCGCACTTGTGTTAGTGTTGAAAACCACTTTTCGCACTTGTGTTAGTGTTGAAAAACCACTTTTCGCACTTGTGTTGGTGCAGGAAACCACTTTTGCACTTGTATTGGTGTGGAAAAAACACTTTTTGCACTTGTATTAGTGTTGAAAAACCACTTTTCGCACTTGTGTTGGTGCAGGAAACCACTTTTGCACTGTGTTGTGCAGGAAACCACTTTTGCACTTGTATTAGTGTGGAAAAAACACTTTTTGCACTTGTGATAGTGTTGAAAAACCACTTTTCGCACTTGTGTTAGTGTTGAAAAAACCACTTTTCGCACTTGTGTTGGTGCAGGAAACCACTTTTGCACTTGTATTAGTGTGGAAAAACCACTTTTCACACTTGTGTTAGTGTTGAAAAACCACTTTTCGCACTTGTGTTAGTGTTGAAAAACCACTTTTCGCACTTGTGTTAGTGTTGAAAAACCACTTTTCGCACTTGTGTTGGTGCAGGAAACCACTTTTCCACTTGTATTAGTGTGGAAAAAACACTTTTCGCACTTGTGTTAGTGTTGAAAAACCACTTTTCGCACTTGTGTTGGTGCAGGAAACCACTTTTGCACTTGTATTAGTGTGGAAAAAACACTTTTTGCACTTGTGATAGTGTTGAGAAACCACATTTCGCACTTGTGTTGGTGCAGGAAACCACTTTAGCACTTGTATTAGTGTGGAAAAACCAGTTTTCGCACTTGTGTTAGTGTTGAAAAACCACTTTTTGCACCTGTGTTAGTGTTGAAAAACCACTTTTCGCACTTGTGTTGGTGCAGGAAACCACTTTTGCACTTGTATTAGTGTGGAAAAAACACTTTTCGCACTTGTGTTAGTGTTGAAAAACCACTTTTCGCACTTGTGTTGGTGCAGGAAACCACTTTTGCACTTGTATTAGTGTGGAAAAACCACTTTTTGCACTTGTGTTAGTGTTGAAAAACCACTTTTCGCACTTGTGTTAGTGTTGAAAAACCACTTTTCGCACTTGTGTTAGTGCAGGAAACCACTTTTGCACTTGTATTAGTGTGGAAAAAACACTTTATGCACTTGTGATAGTGTTGAAAAACCACTTTTCGCACTTGTGTTAGTGTTGAAAAACCACTTTTCGCACTTGTGTTGGTGCACGAAACCACTTTTGCACTTGGTATTAGTGTGGAAAAACCACTTTTCGCACTTGTGTTAGTGTTGAAAAACCACTTTCCGCACTTGTGTTAGTGTTGAAAAACCACTTTTCGCACCTGTGTTAGTGTTGAAAACCCACTTTTCGCACTTGTGTTGTGCAGGAAACCACTTTTGCACTTGTATTAGTGTGGAAAAAACACTTTTTGCACTTGTGATAGTGTTGAAAAACCACTTTTCGCACTTGTGTTAGTGTTGAAAAAACCACTTTTCGCACTTGTGTTGGTGCAGGAAACCACTTTTGCACTTGTATTAGTGTGGAAAAACCACTTTTTCGCACTTGTGTTAGTGTTGAAAAACCACTTTTCGCACTTGTGTTAGTGTTGAAAAACCACTTTTCGCACTTGTGTTAGTGTTGAAAAACCACTTTCGCACTTGTGTGGTGCAGCAAACCACTTTTGCACTTGTATTAGTGTGGAAAAAAACACTTTTCGCACTTGTGTTAGTGTTGAAAAACCACTTTTCGCACTTGTGTTGGTGCAGGAAACCACTTTTGCACTTGCATTAGTGTGGAAAAAAACACTTTTTGCACTTGTGAATAGTGTGTGTGAAAAACCACTTTTCGCACTTGTGTTAGGTTGAAAAACACTTTCGCACTTGTGTTGTGCAGGAAACCACTTTTGCACTTGTATTAGTGTGGAAAAACCACTTTTCGCACTTGTGATAGTGTTGAAAAACCACTTTTCGTACTTGTGTTAGTGTTGAAAAACCACTTTTCGTACTTGTGTTGGTGCAGGAAACCACTTTTGCACTTGTATTAGTGTGGAAAAAACACTTTTTGCACTTGTGATAGTGTTGAAAAACCACTTTTCGCACTTGTGTTAGTGTTGAAAACCCACTTTTCGCACTTGTGTTGAGGCAGGAAACCACTTTTGCACTTGTATTAGTGTGGAAAACCACTTTTCGCACTTGTGTTAGTGTTGAAAAAAACCACTTTTCGCACTTGTGTTAGTGTTGAAAAACCACTTTTCACACTTGTGTTGGTGCAGGAAACCACTTTTGCACTTGTATTAGTGTGGAAAAAACACTTTTTGCACTTGTGATAGTGTTGAAAAACCACTTTTCGCACTTGTGTTGGTGCAGGAAACCACTTTTGCACTTGTATTAGTGTGTAAAAACCACTTTTCGCACTTGTGTTAGTGTTGAAAAACCACTTTTCGCACTTGTGTTGGTGCAGGAAACCACTTTTGCACTTGTATTAGTGTGGAAAAAACACTTTTTGCACTTGTGATAGTGTTGAAAAACCACTTTTCGCACTTGTGTTAGTGTTGAAAAACCACTTTTCGCACTTGTGTTGGTGCAGGAAACCACTTTTGCACTTGTATTAG
>NW_027619042.1:0-54486 GCF_964187855.1 Myxine glutinosa
CTTTTCGCTCTTGTGTTAGTGTTGAAAAACCACTATCCGCACTTGTGTTGGTGCAGGAAACCACTTTTGCACTTGTATTAGTGTGGAAAAACCACTTTTCGCACTTGTGTTAGTGTTGAAAAACCACTTTTCGCACTTGTGTTAGTGTTGAAAAACCACTTTTCGCACTTGTGTTAGTGTTGAAAAACCACTTTTCGTACTTGTGTTAGTGTTGAAAAACCACTTTTCGCACTTGTGTTAGTGTTGAAAAACCACTTTTTGCACTTGTGTTGGTGCAGGAAACCACTTTTGCACTTGTATTAGTGTGGAAAAAACACTTTTTGCACTTGTGATAGTGTTGAAAAACCACTTTTCGCACTTGTGTTGGTGTTGAAAAACCACTTTTCGCACTTGTGTTGGTGCAGGAAAAAACTTTTGCACTTGTATTAGTGTGGAAAAACCACTTTTAGCCCTTGTGTTAGTGTTGAAAAACCACTTTTCGCACTTGTGTTAGTGTTGAAAAACCACTTTTCGCACTTGTGTTGGTGCAGGAATCCACTTTTGCACTTGTATTAGTGTGGAAAAAACACTTTTTGCACTTGTGATAGTGTTGAAAAACCACTTTTTGCACTTGTGTTAGTGTTGAAAAACCACTTTTCGCACTTGCGTTGGTGCAGGAAACCACTTTTGCACTTGTATTAGTGTGGTAAAACCACTTTTCGCACTTGTGTTAGTGTTGAAAAACCACTTTTCGCACTTGCGTTGGTGCAGGAAACCACTTTTGCACTTGTATTAGTGTGGAAAAACCACTTTTCGCACTTGTGTTAGTGTTGAAAAACCACTTTTCGCACTTGTGTTAGTGTTGAAAAACCACTTTTCGCACTTGTGTTAGTGTTGAAAAACCACTTTTTGCACTTGTGTTCGTGTTGAAAAACCACTTTTCGCACTTGTGTTAGGGTTGAAAAACCAATTTTCGCACCTTGTGTTGGTGCAGGAAACCACTTTTGCACTTGTATTAATTAGTGTGGAAAAAACACTTTTTGCACTTGTGATAGTGTTGAAAACCACTTTTCGCACTTGTGTTAGTGTTGAAAAACCACTTTTCGCACTTGTGTTGGTGCAGGAAACCACTTTTGCACTTGTATTAGTGGGGAAAAACCACTTTTCGCACTTGTGTTAGTGTTGAAAAACCACTTTTCGCACTTGTGTTAGCGTTGAAAAACCACTTTTCGCACTTGTGTTAGTGTTGAAAAACCACTTTTTGCACTTGTGATAGTGTTGAAAAACCACTTTTCGCACTTGTGTTAGTGTTGAAAAACCACTTTTCGCACTTGTGTTGGTGCAGGGAACCACTTTTGCACTTGTATTAGTGTGGAAAAAACACTTTTTGCACTTGTGATAGTGTTGAAAAACCACTTTTCGCACTTGTGTTAGTGTTGAAAAACCACTTTTCGCACTTGTGTTGGTTCAGGAAACCACTTTTGCACTTGTATTAGTGTGGTAACCACTTTTCGCACTTGTGTTAGTGTTGAAAAACCACTTTTCGCACTTGTGTTAGTGTTGAAAAACCACTTTTCGCACTTGTGTTGGTGCAAAAAACCACTTTTGCACTTGTATTAGTGTGGAAAAAACACTTTTTGCACTTGTGATAGTGTTGAAAAACCACTTTTCGCACTTGTGTTGGTGTAGGAAACCACTTTTGCATTGTATTAGTGTGGAAAAACCACTTTTCGCACTTGTGTTAGTGTTGAAAAACCACTTTTCGCTCTTGTGTTAGTGTTGAAAAACCACTTTTCGCACTTGTGTTGGTGCAGGAAACCACTTTTGCACTTGTATTAGTGTGGAAAACCACTTTTCGCACTTGTGTTAGTGTTGAAAATCCACTTTTCGCTCTTGTGTTAGTGTTGAAAAACCACTTTTCGCACTTGTGTTAGTGTTGAAAAACCACTTTTCGCACTTGTGTTAGTGTTGAAAAACCACTTTTCGCACTTGTGTTAGTGTTGAAAAACCACTTTTTGCACTTGTGTTGGTGCAGGAAACCACTTTTGCACTTGTATTAGTGTGGAAAAAACACTCTTCGCACTTGTGTTAGTGTTGAAAAACCACTTTTCGCACTTGTGTTGGTGCAGGAAACCACTTTTGCACTTGTATTAGTGTGGAAAAAACACTTTTTGCACTTGTGATAGTGTTGAAAAACCACTTTTCGCACTTGTGTTGGTGTTGAAAAACCACTTTTCGCACTTGCGTTGGTGCAGGAAAAAACTTTTGCACTTGTATTAGTGTGGAAAAACCACTTTTCGCACTTGTGTTAGTGTTGAAAAACCACTTTTCGCACTTGTGTTAGTGTTGAAAAACCACTTTTCGCACTTGTGTTGGTGCAGGAAACCACTTTTGCACTTGTATTAGTGCGGAAAAAACACTTTTTGCACTTGTGATAGTGTTGAAAAACCACTTTTTGCACTTGTGTTAGTGTTGAAAAACCACTTTTCGCACTTGCGTTGGTGCAGGAAACCACATTTGCACTTGTATTAGTGTGGAAAAACCACTTTTCGCACTTGTGTTAGTGTTGAAAAACCATTTTTCGCACTTGTGTTGGTGCAGGAAACCACTTTTGCACTTGTATTAGTGTGGAAAAAACACTTTTTGCACTTGTGATAGTGTTGAAAAACCACTTTTCGCACTTGTGTTAGTGTTGAAAAACCACTTTTCGCACTTGCGTTGGTGCAGGAAACCACATTTGCACTTGTATTAGTGTGGAAAAACCATTTTTCGCACTTGTGTTAGTGTTGAAAAACCATTTTTCGCACTTGTGTTGGTGCAGGAAACCACTTTTGCACTTGTATTAGTGTGGAAAAACCACTTTCGCACTTGTGTTAGTGTTGAAAAACCACTTTTCGCACTTGTGTTAGTGTTGAAAAACCACTTTTTGCACTTGTGTGAGTGTTGAAAAACCACTTTTTGCACTTGTGTTAGTGTTGAAAAACCACTTTTCGCACTTGTGTTAGGGTTGAAAAACCAATTTTCGCACTTGTGTTGGTGCAGGAAACCACTTTTGCACTTGTATTAATTAGTGTGGAAAACCACTTTTCGCACTTGTGTTAGTGTTGAAAAACCACTTTTCGCACTTGTATTAGTGTTGATAAACCACTTTTCGCACTTGTGTTAGCGTTGAAAAACCACTCTTCGCACTTGTGTTGGTGCAGGAAACCACTTTTGCACTTGTATTAATTAGTGTGGAAAACCACTTTTGCACTTGTATTAGTGTGGAAAAACCACTTTTCGCACTTGTGTTAGTGTTGAAAAACCACTTTTCGCACTTGTGTTAGCGTTGAAAAACCACTCTTCGCACTTGTGTTGGTGCAGGAAACCACTTTTGCACTTGTATTAGTGTGGAAAAAACACTTTTTGCACTTGTGATAGTGTTGAAAAACCACTTTTCGCACTTGTGTTAGTGTTGAAAAACCACTTTTCGCACTTGTGTTGGTGCAGGAAACCACTTTTGCACTTGTATTAGAGTAGAAAAACCACTTTTTGCACTTGTGTTAGTGTTGAAAAACCACTTTTCGCACTTGTGTTGGTGTTGAAAAACCACTTTTCGCACTTGTGTTGGTGCAGAAAACCACTTTTGCACTTGTATTAGTGTGGAAAAACCACTTTTCGCACTTGTGTTAGTGTTGAAAAACCACTTTTCGCACTTGTGTTAGTGTTGAAAAACCACTTTTCACACTTGTGTTAGTGTTGAAAAACCAATTTTCGCACTCGTGTTGGTGCAGGAAACTACTTTTGCACTTGTATTAGTGTGGAAAAAACACTTTTCGCACTTGTGTTAGTGTTGAAAAACCACTTTTTGCACTTGTGTTAGTGTTGAAAAACCACTTTTCGCACTTGTGTTGGTGCAGGAAACCACTTTTGCACTTGTATTAGTGTGGAAAAAACAATTTTTGCACTTGTGATAGTGTTGAAAAACCACTTTTCACACTTGTGTTGGTGCAGGAAACCACTTTTGCACTTGTATTAGTGTGGAAAAAACCACTTTTCGCACTTGTGTTAGTGTTGAAAAACCACTTTTCGCACTTGTGTTAGTGTTGAAAAACCACTTTTCGCACTTGTGTTGGTGCAGGAAACCACTTTTGCACTTGTATTAGTGTGGAAAAAACACTTTTTGCACTTGTGATAGTGTTGAAAAACCACTTTTCGCACTTGTGTTAGTGTTGAAAAACCACTTTTCGCACTTGCGTTGGTGCAGGAAACCACATTTGCACTTGTATTAGTGTGGAAAAACCACTTTTCGCACTTGTGTTAGTGTTGAAAAACCATTTTTCGCACTTGTGTTGGTGCAGGAAACCACTTTTGCACTTGTATTAGTGTGGAAAAAACACTTTTTGCACTTGTGATAGTGTTGAAAAACCACTTTTCGCACTTGTGTTAGTGTTGAAAAACCACTTTTCGCACTTGCATTGGTGCAGGAAACCACATTTGCACTTGTATTAGTGTGGAAAAACCATTTTTCGCACTTGTGTTAGTGTTGAAAAACCATTTTTCGCACTTGTGTTGGTGCAGGAAACCACTTTTGCACTTGTATTAGTGTGGAAAAAACCACTTTTCGCACTTGTGATAGTGTTGAAAAACCACTTTTCGCACTTGTGTTAGTGTTGAAAAACCACTTTTTGCACTTGTGTTAGTGTTGAAAAACCACTTTTTGCACTTGTGTTAGTGTTGAAAAACCACTTTTCGCACTTGTGTTAGGGTTGAAAAACCAATTTTCGCACTTGTGTTGGTGCAGGAAACCACTTTTGCACTTGTATTAATTAGGGTGGAAAAAACACTGTTTGCACTTGTGATAGTGTTGAAAACCACTTTTCGCACTTGTGTTAGTGTTGAAAAACCACTTTTCGCACTTGTATTGGTGCAGGAAACCACTTTTGCACTTGTATTAGTGTGGAAAAAAACCACTTTTCGCACTTGTGTTAGTGTTGAAAAACCACTTTTCGCACTTGTGTTAGCATTGAAAAACCACTTTTCGCACTTGTGTTGGTGCAGGAAACCACTTTTGCACTTGTATTAGTGTGGAAAAAACACTTTTTGCACTTGTGATAGTGTTGAAAAACCACTTTTCGCACTTGTGTTAGTGTTGAAAAACCACTTTTCGCACTTGTGTTGGTGCAGGAAACCACTTTTGCACTTGTATTAGAGTAGAAAAACCACTTTTTGCACTTGTGTTAGTGTTGAAAAACCACTTTTCGCACTTGTGTTGGTGTTGAAAAACCACTTTTCGCACTTGTGTTGGTGCAGGAAACCACTTTTGCACTTGTATTAGTGTGGAAAAACCACTTTTCGCACTTGTGTTAGTGTTGAAAAACCACTTTTCGCACTTGTGTTAGTGTTGAAAAACCACTTTTCACACTTGTGTTAGTGTTGAAAAACCAATTTTCGCACTCGTGTTGGTGCAGGAAACTACTTTTGCACTTGTATTAGTGTGGAAAAAACACTTTTCGCACTTGTGTTAGTGTTGAAAAACCACTTTTTGCACTTGTGTTAGTGTTGAAAAACCACTTTTCGCACTTGTGTTGGTGCAGGAAACCACTTTTGCACTTGTATTAGTGTGGAAAAAACAATTTTTGCACTTGTGATAGTGTTGAAAAACCACTTTTCACACTTGTGTTGGTGCAGGAAACCACTTTTGCACTTGTATTAGTGTGGAAAAACCACTTTTCGCACTTGTGTTAGTGTTGAAAAACCACTTTTCGCACTTGTGTTAGTGTTGAAAAACCACTTTTCGCACTTGTGTTGGTGCAGGAAACCACTTTTGCACTTGTATTAGTGTGGAAAAAACACTTTTTGCACTTGTGATAGTGTTGAAAAACCACTTTTCGCACTTGTGTTAGTGTTGAAAAACCACTTTTCGTACTTGCGTTGGTGCAGGAAACCACATTTGCACTTGTATTAGTGTGGAAAAACCACTTTTCGCACTTGTGTTAGTGTTGAAAAACCATTTTTCGCACTTGTGTTGGTGCAGGAAACCACTTTTGCACTTGTATTAGTGTGGAAAAAACACTTTTTGCACTTGTGATAGTGTTGAAAAACCACTTTTCGCACTTGTGTTAGTGTTGAAAAACCACTTTTCGCACTTGCGTTGGTGCAGGAAACCACATTTGCACTTGTATTAGTGTGGAAAAACCATTTTAGGCACTTGTGTTAGTGTTGAAAACCATTTTTCGCACTTGTGTTGGTGCAGGAAACCACTTTTGCACTTGTATTAGTGTGGAAAAACCACTTTTCGCACTTGTGTTAGTGTTGAAAAACCACTTTTCGCACTTGTGTTAGTGTTGAAAAACCACTTTTTGCACTTGTGTTAGTGTTGAAAAACCACTTTTTGCACTTGTGTTAGTGTTGAAAAACCACTTTTCGCACTTGTGTTAGGGTTGAAAAACCAATTTTCGCACTTGTGTTGGTGCAGGAAACCACTTTTGCACTTGTATTAGTTTGGAAAAACCACTTTTCGCACTTGTGTTAGTGTTGAAAAACCACTTTTCGCACTTGTGTTAGTGTGGAAAAACCACTTTTCGCACTTGTGTTAGTGTTGAAAAACCACTTTTCGCACTTGTGTTAGTGTTGAAAAACCACTTTTCACACTTGTGTTAGTGTTGAAAAACCAATTTTCGCACTCGTGTTGGTGCAGGAAACTACTTTTGCACTTGTATTAGTGTGGAAAAAACACTTTTCGCACTTGTGTTAGTGTTGAAAAACCACTTTTTGCACTTGTGTTAGTGTTGAAAAACCACTTTTCGCACTTGTGTTGGTGCAGGAAACCACTTTTGCACTTGTATTAGTGTGGAAAAAACAATTTTTGCACTTGTGATAGTGTTGAAAAACCACTTTTCACACTTGTGTTGGTGCAGGAAACCACTTTTGCACTTGTATTAGTGTGGAAAAACCACTTTTCGCACTTGTGTTAGTGTTGAAAAACCACTTTTCGCACTTGTGTTAGTGTTGAAAAACCACTTTTCGCACTTGTGTTGGTGCAGGAAACCACTTTTGCACTTGTATTAGTGTGGAAAAAACACTTTTTGCACTTGTGATAGTGTTGAAAAACCACTTTTCGCACTTGTGTTAGTGTTGAAAAACCACTTTTCGTACTTGCGTTGGTGCAGGAAACCACATTTGCACTTGTATTAGTGTGGAAAAACCACTTTTCGCACTTGTGTTAGTGTTGAAAAACCATTTTTCGCACTTGTGTTGGTGCAGGAAACCACTTTTGCACTTGTATTAGTGTGGAAAAAACACTTTTTGCACTTGTGATAGTGTTGAAAAACCACTTTTCGCACTTGTGTTAGTGTTGAAAAACCACTTTTCGCACTTGCGTTGGTGCAGGAAACCACATTTGCACTTGTATTAGTGTGGAAAAACCATTTTACGCACTTGTGTTAGTGTTGAAAACCATTTTTCGCACTTGTGTTGGTGCAGGAAACCACTTTTGCACTTGTATTAGTGTGGAAACACCACTTTTCGCACTTGTGTTAGTGTTGAAAAACCACTTTTCGCACTTGTGTTAGTGTTGAAAAACCACTTTTTGCACTTGTGTTAGTGTTGAAAAACCACTTTTTGCACTTGTGTTAGTGTTGAAAAACCACTTTTCGCACTTGTGTTAGGGTTGAAAAACCAATTTTCGCACTTGTGTTGGTGCAGGAAACCACTTTTGCACTTGTATTAGTTTGGAAAAACCACTTTTCGCACTTGTGTTAGTGTTGAAAAACCACTTTTCGCACTTGTGTTAGTGTTGAAAAACCACTTTTCGCACTTGTGTTAGTGTTGAAAAACCACTTTTCGCACTTGTGTTGGTGCAGGAAACCACTTTTGCACTTGTATTAGTTTGGAAAAACCACTTTTCGCACTTGTGTTAGTGTTGAAAAACCACTTTTCGCACTTGTGTTAGTGTTGAAAAACCACTTTTCGCACTTGTGTTGGTGCAGGAAACCACTTTTGCACTTGTATTAGAGTAGAAAAACCACTTTTTGCACTTGTGTTAGTGTTGAAAAACCACTTTTCGCACTTGTGTTGGTGTTGAAAAACCACTTTTCGCACTTGTGTTGGTGTAGGAAACCACTTTTGCACTTGTATTAGTGTGGAAAAACCACTTTTCGCACTTGTGTTAGTGTTGAAAAACCACTTTTCGCACTTGTGTTAGTGTTGAAAAACCACTTTTCACACTTGTGTTAGTGTTGAAAAACCAATTTTCGCACTCGTGTTGGTGCAGGAAACTACTTTTGCACTTGTATTAGTGTGGAAAAAACACTTTTCGCACTTGTGTTAGTGTTGAAAAACCACTTTTTGCACTTGTGTTAGTGTTGAAAAACCACTTTTCGCACTTGTGTTGGTGCAGGAAACCACTTTTGCACTTGTATTAGTGTGGAAAAAACCATTTTTGCACTTGTGATAGTGTTGAAAAACCACTTTTCACACTTGTGTTGGTGCAGGAAACCACTTTTGCACTTGTATTAGTGTGGAAAAACCACTTTTCGCACTTGTGTTAGTGTTGAAAAACCACTTTTCGCACTTGTGTTAGTGTTGAAAAACCACTTTTCGCACTTGTGTTGGTGCAGGAAACCACTTTTGAACTTGTATTAGTGTGGAAAAAACACTTTTTGCACTTGTGATAGTGTTGAAAAACCACTTTTCGCACTTGTGTTAGTGTTGAAAAACCACTTTTCGCACTTGCGTTGGTGCAGGAAACCACATTTGCACTTGTATTAGTGTGGAAAAACCACTTTTTACACTTGTGTTAGTGTTGAAAAACCATTTTTCGCACTTGTGTTGGTGCAGGAAACCACTTTTGCACTTGTATTAGTGTGGAAAAAACACTTTTTGCACTTGTGATAGTGTTGAAAAACCACTTTTCGCACTTGTGTTAGTGTTGAAAAACCACTTTTCGCACTTGCGTTGGTGCAGGAAACCACATTTGCACTTGTATTAGTGTGGAAAAACCATTTTTCGCACTTGTGTTAGTGTTGAAAAACCATTTTTCGCACTTGTGTTGGTGCAGGAAACCACTTTTGCACTTGTATTAGTGTGGAAAAACCACTTTTCGCACTTGTGTTAGTGTTGAAAAACCACTTTTCGCACTTGCGTTGGTGCAGGAAACCACATTTGCACTTGTATTAGTGTGGAAAAACCATTTTACGCACTTGTGTTAGTGTTGAAAACCATTTTTCGCACTTGTGTTGGTGCAGGAAACCACTTTTGCACTTGTATTAGTGTGGAAAAACCACTTTTCGCACTTGTGTTAGTGTTGAAAAACCACTTTTCGCACTTGTGTTAGTGTTGAAAAACCACTTTTTGCACTTGTGTTAGTGTTGAAAAACCACTTTTTGCACTTGTGTTAGTGTTGAAAAACCACTTTTCGCACTTGTGTTAGGGTTGAAAAACCAATTTTCGCACTTGTGTTGGTGCAGGAAACCACTTTTGCACTTGTATTAGTTTGGAAAAACCACTTTTCGCACTTGTGTTAGTGTTGAAAAACCACTTTTCGCACTTGTGTTAGTGTGGAAAAACCACTTTTCGCACTTGTGTTAGTGTTGAAAAACCACTTTTCGCACTTGTGTTAGTGTTGAAAAACCACTTTTCACACTTGTGTTAGTGTTGAAAAACCAATTTTCGCACTCGTGTTGGTGCAGGAAACTACTTTTGCACTTGTATTAGTGTGGAAAAAACACTTTTCGCACTTGTGTTAGTGTTGAAAAACCACTTTTTGCACTTGTGTTAGTGTTGAAAAACCACTTTTCGCACTTGTGTTGGTGCAGGAAACCACTTTTGCACTTGTATTAGTGTGGAAAAAACAATTTTTGCACTTGTGATAGTGTTGAAAAACCACTTTTCACACTTGTGTTGGTGCAGGAAACCACTTTTGCACTTGTATTAGTGTGGAAAAACCACTTTTCGCACTTGTGTTAGTGTTGAAAAACCACTTTTCGCACTTGTGTTAGTGTTGAAAAACCACTTTTCGCACTTGTGTTGGTGCAGGAAACCACTTTTGCACTTGTATTAGTGTGGAAAAAACACTTTTTGCACTTGTGATAGTGTTGAAAAACCACTTTTCGCACTTGTGTTAGTGTTGAAAAACCACTTTTCGTACTTGCGTTGGTGCAGGAAACCACATTTGCACTTGTATTAGTGTGGAAAAACCACTTTTCGCACTTGTGTTAGTGTTGAAAAACCATTTTTCGCACTTGTGTTGGTGCAGGAAACCACTTTTGCACTTGTATTAGTGTGGAAAAAACACTTTTTGCACTTGTGATAGTGTTGAAAAACCACTTTTCGCACTTGTGTTAGTGTTGAAAAACCACTTTTCGCACTTGCGTTGGTGCAGGAAACCACATTTGCACTTGTATTAGTGTGGAAAAACCATTTTACGCACTTGTGTTAGTGTTGAAAACCATTTTTCGCACTTGTGTTGGTGCAGGAAACCACTTTTGCACTTGTATTAGTGTGGAAAAACCACTTTTCGCACTTGTGTTAGTGTTGAAAAACCACTTTTCGCACTTGTGTTAGTGTTGAAAAACCACTTTTTGCACTTGTGTTAGTGTTGAAAAACCACTTTTTGCACTTGTGTTAGTGTTGAAAAACCACTTTTCGCACTTGTGTTAGGGTTGAAAAACCAATTTTCGCACTTGTGTTGGTGCAGGAAACCACTTTTGCACTTGTATTAGTTTGGAAAAACCACTTTTCGCACTTGTGTTAGTGTTGAAAAACCACTTTTCGCACTTGTGTTAGTGTTGAAAAACCACTTTTCGCACTTGTGTTAGTGTTGAAAAACCACTTTTCGCACTTGTGTTGGTGCAGGAAACCACTTTTGCACTTGTATTAGTTTGGAAAAACCACTTTTCGCACTTGTGTTAGTGTTGAAAAACCACTTTTCGCACTTGTGTTAGTGTTGAAAAACCACTTTTCGCACTTGTGTTGGTGCAGGAAACCACTTTTGCACTTGTATTAGAGTAGAAAAACCACTTTTTGCACTTGTGTTAGTGTTGAAAAACCACTTTTCGCACTTGTGTTGGTGTTGAAAAACCACTTTTCGCACTTGTGTTGGTGTAGGAAACCACTTTTGCACTTGTATTAGTGTGGAAAAACCACTTTTCGCACTTGTGTTAGTGTTGAAAAACCACTTTTCGCACTTGTGTTAGTGTTGAAAAACCACTTTTCACACTTGTGTTAGTGTTGAAAAACCAATTTTCGCACTCGTGTTGGTGCAGGAAACTACTTTTGCACTTGTATTAGTGTGGAAAAAACACTTTTCGCACTTGTGTTAGTGTTGAAAAACCACTTTTTGCACTTGTGTTAGTGTTGAAAAACCACTTTTCGCACTTGTGTTGGTGCAGGAAACCACTTTTGCACTTGTATTAGTGTGGAAAAAACCATTTTTGCACTTGTGATAGTGTTGAAAAACCACTTTTCACACTTGTGTTGGTGCAGGAAACCACTTTTGCACTTGTATTAGTGTGGAAAAACCACTTTTCGCACTTGTGTTAGTGTTGAAAAACCACTTTTCGCACTTGTGTTAGTGTTGAAAAACCACTTTTCGCACTTGTGTTGGTGCAGGAAACCACTTTTGCACTTGTATTAGTGTGGAAAAAACACTTTTTGCACTTGTGATAGTGTTGAAAAACCACTTTTCGCACTTGTGTTAGTGTTGAAAAACCACTTTTCGCACTTGCGTTGGTGCAGGAAACCACATTTGCACTTGTATTAGTGTGGAAAAACCACTTTTTACACTTGTGTTAGTGTTGAAAAACCACTTTTCGCACTTGTGTTAGTGTTGAAAAACCACTTTTTGCACTTGTGTTAGTGTTGAAAAACCACTTTTTGCACTTGTGTTAGTGTTGAAAAACCACTTTTCGCACTTGTGTTAGGGTTGAAAAACCAATTTTCGCACTTGTGTTGGTGCAGGAAACCACTTTTGCACTTGTATTAGTTTGGAAAAACCACTTTTCGCACTTGTGTTAGTGTTGAAAAACCACTTTTCGCACTTGTGTTAGTGTTGAAAAACCACTTTTCGCACTTGTGTTAGTGTTGAAAAACCACTTTTCGCACTTGTGTTGGTGCAGGAAACCACTTTTGCACTTGTATTAGTTTGGAAAAACCACTTTTCGCACTTGTGTTAGTGTTGAAAAACCACTTTTCGCACTTGTGTTAGTGTTGAAAAACCACTTTTCGCACTTGTGTTGGTGCAGGAAACCACTTTTGCACTTGTATTAGAGTAGAAAAACCACTTTTTGCACTTGTGTTAGTGTTGAAAAACCACTTTTCGCACTTGTGTTGGTGTTGAAAAACCACTTTTCGCACTTGTGTTGGTGTAGGAAACCACTTTTGCACTTGTATTAGTGTGGAAAAACCACTTTTCGCACTTGTGTTAGTGTTGAAAAACCACTTTTCGCACTTGTGTTAGTGTTGAAAAACCACTTTTCACACTTGTGTTAGTGTTGAAAAACCAATTTTCGCACTCGTGTTGGTGCAGGAAACTACTTTTGCACTTGTATTAGTGTGGAAAAAACACTTTTCGCACTTGTGTTAGTGTTGAAAAACCACTTTTTGCACTTGTGTTAGTGTTGAAAAACCACTTTTCGCACTTGTGTTGGTGCAGGAAACCACTTTTGCACTTGTATTAGTGTGGAAAAAACCATTTTTGCACTTGTGATAGTGTTGAAAAACCACTTTTCACACTTGTGTTGGTGCAGGAAACCACTTTTGCACTTGTATTAGTGTGGAAAAACCACTTTTCGCACTTGTGTTAGTGTTGAAAAACCACTTTTCGCACTTGTGTTAGTGTTGAAAAACCACTTTTCGCACTTGTGTTGGTGCAGGAAACCACTTTTGAACTTGTATTAGTGTGGAAAAAACACTTTTTGCACTTGTGATAGTGTTGAAAAACCACTTTTCGCACTTGTGTTAGTGTTGAAAAACCACTTTTCGCACTTGCGTTGGTGCAGGAAACCACATTTGCACTTGTATTAGTGTGGAAAAACCACTTTTTACACTTGTGTTAGTGTTGAAAAACCATTTTTCGCACTTGTGTTGGTGCAGGAAACCACTTTTGCACTTGTATTAGTGTGGAAAAAACACTTTTTGCACTTGTGATAGTGTTGAAAAACCACTTTTCGCACTTGTGTTAGTGTTGAAAAACCACTTTTCGCACTTGCGTTGGTGCAGGAAACCACATTTGCACTTGTATTAGTGTGGAAAAACCATTTTTCGCACTTGTGTTAGTGTTGAAAAACCATTTTTCGCACTTGTGTTGGTGCAGGAAACCACTTTTGCACTTGTATTAGTGTGGAAAAACCACTTTTCGCACTTGTGTTAGTGTTGAAAAACCACTTTTCGCACTTGCGTTGGTGCAGGAAACCACATTTGCACTTGTATTAGTGTGGAAAAACCATTTTACGCACTTGTGTTAGTGTTGAAAACCATTTTTCGCACTTGTGTTGGTGCAGGAAACCACTTTTGCACTTGTATTAGTGTGGAAAAACCACTTTTCGCACTTGTGTTAGTGTTGAAAAACCACTTTTCGCACTTGTGTTAGTGTTGAAAAACCACTTTTTGCACTTGTGTTAGTGTTGAAAAACCACTTTTTGCACTTGTGTTAGTGTTGAAAAACCACTTTTCGCACTTGTGTTAGGGTTGAAAAACCAATTTTCGCACTTGTGTTGGTGCAGGAAACCACTTTTGCACTTGTATTAGTTTGGAAAAACCACTTTTCGCACTTGTGTTAGTGTTGAAAAACCACTTTTCGCACTTGTGTTAGTGTGGAAAAACCACTTTTCGCACTTGTGTTAGTGTTGAAAAACCACTTTTCGCACTTGTGTTAGTGTTGAAAAACCACTTTTCACACTTGTGTTAGTGTTGAAAAACCAATTTTCGCACTCGTGTTGGTGCAGGAAACTACTTTTGCACTTGTATTAGTGTGGAAAAAACACTTTTCGCACTTGTGTTAGTGTTGAAAAACCACTTTTTGCACTTGTGTTAGTGTTGAAAAACCACTTTTCGCACTTGTGTTGGTGCAGGAAACCACTTTTGCACTTGTATTAGTGTGGAAAAAACAATTTTTGCACTTGTGATAGTGTTGAAAAACCACTTTTCACACTTGTGTTGGTGCAGGAAACCACTTTTGCACTTGTATTAGTGTGGAAAAACCACTTTTCGCACTTGTGTTAGTGTTGAAAAACCACTTTTCGCACTTGTGTTAGTGTTGAAAAACCACTTTTCGCACTTGTGTTGGTGCAGGAAACCACTTTTGCACTTGTATTAGTGTGGAAAAAACACTTTTTGCACTTGTGATAGTGTTGAAAAACCACTTTTCGCACTTGTGTTAGTGTTGAAAAACCACTTTTCGTACTTGCGTTGGTGCAGGAAACCACATTTGCACTTGTATTAGTGTGGAAAAACCACTTTTCGCACTTGTGTTAGTGTTGAAAAACCATTTTTCGCACTTGTGTTGGTGCAGGAAACCACTTTTGCACTTGTATTAGTGTGGAAAAAACACTTTTTGCACTTGTGATAGTGTTGAAAAACCACTTTTCGCACTTGTGTTAGTGTTGAAAAACCACTTTTCGCACTTGCGTTGGTGCAGGAAACCACATTTGCACTTGTATTAGTGTGGAAAAACCATTTTACGCACTTGTGTTAGTGTTGAAAACCATTTTTCGCACTTGTGTTGGTGCAGGAAACCACTTTTGCACTTGTATTAGTGTGGAAAAACCACTTTTCGCACTTGTGTTAGTGTTGAAAAACCACTTTTCGCACTTGTGTTAGTGTTGAAAAACCACTTTTTGCACTTGTGTTAGTGTTGAAAAACCACTTTTTGCACTTGTGTTAGTGTTGAAAAACCACTTTTCGCACTTGTGTTAGGGTTGAAAAACCAATTTTCGCACTTGTGTTGGTGCAGGAAACCACTTTTGCACTTGTATTAGTTTGGAAAAACCACTTTTCGCACTTGTGTTAGTGTTGAAAAACCACTTTTCGCACTTGTGTTAGTGTTGAAAAACCACTTTTCGCACTTGTGTTAGTGTTGAAAAACCACTTTTCGCACTTGTGTTGGTGCAGGAAACCACTTTTGCACTTGTATTAGTTTGGAAAAACCACTTTTCGCACTTGTGTTAGTGTTGAAAAACCACTTTTCGCACTTGTGTTAGTGTTGAAAAACCACTTTTCGCACTTGTGTTGGTGCAGGAAACCACTTTTGCACTTGTATTAGAGTAGAAAAACCACTTTTTGCACTTGTGTTAGTGTTGAAAAACCACTTTTCGCACTTGTGTTGGTGTTGAAAAACCACTTTTCGCACTTGTGTTGGTGTAGGAAACCACTTTTGCACTTGTATTAGTGTGGAAAAACCACTTTTCGCACTTGTGTTAGTGTTGAAAAACCACTTTTCGCACTTGTGTTAGTGTTGAAAAACCACTTTTCACACTTGTGTTAGTGTTGAAAAACCAATTTTCGCACTCGTGTTGGTGCAGGAAACTACTTTTGCACTTGTATTAGTGTGGAAAAAACACTTTTCGCACTTGTGTTAGTGTTGAAAAACCACTTTTTGCACTTGTGTTAGTGTTGAAAAACCACTTTTCGCACTTGTGTTGGTGCAGGAAACCACTTTTGCACTTGTATTAGTGTGGAAAAAACCATTTTTGCACTTGTGATAGTGTTGAAAAACCACTTTTCACACTTGTGTTGGTGCAGGAAACCACTTTTGCACTTGTATTAGTGTGGCAAAACCACTTTTCGCACTTGTGTTAGTGTTGAAAAACCACTTTTCGCACTTGTGTTAGTGTTGAAAAACCACTTTTCGCACTTGTGTTGGTGCAGGAAACCACTTTTGCACTTGTATTAGTGTGGAAAAAACACTTTTTGCACTTGTGATAGTGTTGAAAAACCACTTTTCGCACTTGTGTTAGTGTTGAAAAACCACTTTTCGCACTTGCGTTGGTGCAGGAAACCACATTTGCACTTGTATTAGTGTGGAAAAACCACTTTTTACACTTGTGTTAGTGTTGAAAAACCATTTTTCGCACTTGTGTTGGTGCAGGAAACCACTTTTGCACTTGTATTAGTGTGGAAAAAACACTTTTTGCACTTGTGATAGTGTTGAAAAACCACTTTTCGCACTTGTGTTAGTGTTGAAAAACCACTTTTCGCACTTGCGTTGGTGCAGGAAACCACATTTGCACTTGTATTAGTGTGGAAAAACCATTTTTCGCACTTGTGTTAGTGTTGAAAAACCATTTTTCGCACTTGTGTTGGTGCAGGAAACCACTTTTGCACTTGTATTAGTGTGGAAAAACCACTTTTCGCACTTGTGTTAGTGTTGAAAAACCACTTTTCGCACGTGTGTTAGTGTTGAAAAACCACTTTTTGCACTTGTGTTAGTGTTGAAAAACCACTTTTTGCACTTGTGTTAGTGTTGAAAAACCACTTTTCGCACTTGTGTTAGGGTTGAAAAACCAATTTTCGCACTTGTGTTGGTGCAGGAAACCACTTTTGCACTTGTATTAATTAGTGTGGAAAAAACACTTTTTGCACTTGTGATAGTGTTGAAAACCACTTTTCGCACTTGTGTTAGTGTTGAAAACCACTTTTCGCACTTGTATTGGTGCAGGAAACCACTTTTGCACTTGTATTAGTGTGGAAAAACCACTTTTCGCACTTGTGTTAGTGTTGAAAAACCACTTTTCGCACTTGTGTTAGCGTTGAAAAACCACTTTTCGCACTTGTGTTGGTGCAGGAAACCACTTTTGCACTTGTATTAGTGTGGAAAAAACACTTTTTGCACTTGTGATAGTGTTGAAAAACCACTTTTCGCACTTGTGTTAGTGTTGAAAAACCACTTTTCGCACTTGTGTTGGTGCAGGAAACCACTTTTGCACTTGTATTAGAGTAGAAAAAACCACTTTTTGCACTTGTGTTAGTGTTGAAAAACCACTTTTCGCACTTGTGTTGGTGTTGAAAAACCACTTTTCGCACTTGTGTTGGTGCAGGAAACCACTTTTGCACTTGTATTAGTGTGGAAAAACCACTTTTCGCACTTGTGTTAGTGTTGAAAAACCACTTTTCGCACTTGTGTTAGTGTTGAAAAAACCACTTTTCACACTTGTGTTAGTGTTGAAAAACCAATTTTCGCACTCGTGTTGGTGTAGGAAACTACTTTTGCACTTGTATTAGTGTGGAAAAAACACTTTTCGCACTTGTGTTAGTGTTGAAAAACCACTTTTTGCACTTGTGTTAGTGTTGAAAAACCACTTTTCGCACTTGTGTTGGTGCAGGAAACCACTTTTGCACTTGTATTAGTGTGGAAAAAACCATTTTTGCACTTGTGATAGTGTTGAAAAACCACTTTTCACACTTGTGTTGGTGCAGGAAACCACTTTTGCACTTGTATTAGTGTGGAAAAACCACTTTTCGCACTTGTGTTAGTGTTGAAAAACCACTTTTCGCACTTTGTGTTAGTGTTGAAAAACCACTTTTCGCACTTGTGTTGGTGCAGGAAACCACTTTTGCACTTGTATTAGTGTGGAAAAAACACTTTTTGCACTTGTGATAGTGTTGAAAAACCACTTTTCGCACTTGCGTTGGTGCAGGAAACCACATTTGCACTTGTATTAGTGTGGAAAAACACTTTTTACACTTGTGTTAGTGTTGAAAAACCATTTTTCGCACTTGTGTTGGTGCAGAAACCACTTTTGCACTTGTATTAGTGTGGAAAAAACACTTTTTGCACTTGTGATAGTGTTGAAAAACCACTTTTCGCACTTGTGTTAGTGTTGAAAAACCACTTTTCGCACTTGCGTTGGTCGCAGGAAACCACATTTGCACTTGTATTAGTGTGGAAAAACCATTTTTCGCACTTGTGTTAGTGTTGAAAAACCATTTTTCGCACTTGTGTTGGTGCAGGAAACCACTTTTGCACTTGTATTAGTGTGGAAAAACCACTTTTCGCACTTGTGTTAGTGTTGAAAAACCACTTTTCGCACGTGTGTTAGTGTTGAAAAACCACTTTTTGCACTTGTGTTAGTGTTGAAAAACCACTTTTTGCACTTGTGTTAGTGTTGAAAAACCACTTTTCGCACTTGTGTTAGGGTTGAAAAACCAATTTTCGCACTTGTGTTGGTGCAGGAAACCACTTTTGCACTTGTATTAATTAGTGTGGAAAAAACACTTTTTGCACTTGTGATAGTGTTGAAAACCACTTTTCGCACTTGTGTTAGTGTTGAAAAACCACTTTTCGCACTTGTATTGGTGCAGGAAACCACTTTTGCACTTGTATTAGTGTGGAAAAACCACTTTTCGCACTTGTGTTAGTGTTGAAAAACCACTTTTCGCACTTGTGTTAGCGTTGAAAAACCACTTTTCGCACTTGTGTTGGTGCAGGAAACCACTTTTGCACTTGTATTAGTGTGGAAAAAACACTTTTTGCACTTGTGATAGTGTTGAAAAACCACTTTTCGCACTTGTGTTAGTGTTGAAAAACCACTTTTCGCACTTGTGTTGGTGCAGGAAACCACTTTTGCACTTGTATTAGAGTAGAAAAACCACTTTTTGCACTTGTGTTAGTGTTGAAAAACCACTTTTCGCACTTGTGTTGGTGTTGAAAAACCACTTTTCGCACTTGTGTTGGTGCAGGAAACCACTTTTGCACTTGTATTAGTGTGGAAAAACCACTTTTCGCACTTGTGTTAGTGTTGAAAAACCACTTTTCGCACTTGTGTTAGTGTTGAAAAACCACTTTTCACACTTGTGTTAGTGTTGAAAAACCAATTTTCGCACTCGTGTTGGTGTAGGAAACTACTTTTGCACTTGTATTAGTGTGGAAAAAACACTTTTCGCACTTGTGTTAGTGTTGAAAAACCACTTTTTGCACTTGTGTTAGTGTTGAAAAACCACTTTTCGCACTTGTGTTGGTGCAGGAAACCACTTTTGCACTTGTATTAGTGTGGAAAAAACAATTTTTGCACTTGTGATAGTGTTGAAAAACCACTTTTCACACCTGTGTTGGTGCAGGAAACCACTTTTGCACTTGTATTAGTGTGGAAAAACCACTTTTCGCACTTGTGTTAGTGTTGAAAAACCACTTTTCGCACTTGTGTTAGTGTTGAAAAACCACTTTTCGCACTTGTGTTGGTGCAGGAAACCACTTTTGCACTTGTATTAGTGTGGAAAAAACACTTTTTGCACTTGTGATAGTGTTGAAAAACCACTTTTCGCACTTGTGTTAGTGTTGAAAAACCACTTTTCGCACTTGCGTTGGTGCAGGAAACCACATTTGCACTTGTATTAGTGTGGAAAAACCACATTTCGCACTTGTGTTAGTGTTGAAAAACCATTTTTCGCACTTGTGTTGGTGCAGGAAACCACTTTTGCACTTGTATTAGTGTGGAAAAAACACTTTTTGCACTTGTGATAGTGTTGAAAAACCACTTTTCGCACTTGTGTTAGTGTTGAAAAACCACTTTTCGCACTTGCGTTGGTGCAGGAAACCACATTTGCACTTGTATTAGTGTGGAAAAACCATTTTTCGCACTTGTGTTAGTGTTGAAAAACCATTTTTCGCACTTGTGTTGGTGCAGGAAACCACTTTTGCACTTGTATTAGTGTGGAAAAACCACTTTTCGCACTTGTATTAGTGTTGAAAAACCACTTTTTGCACTTGTGTTAGTGTTGAAAAACCACTTTTTGCACTTGTGTTAGTGTTGAAAAACCACTTTTTGCACTTGTGTTAGTGTTGAAAAACCACTTTTCGCACTTGTGTTAGGGTTGAAAAACCACTTTTCGCACTTGTGTTGGTGCAGGAAACCACTTTTGCACTTGTATTAGTGTGGAAAAACCACTTTTCGCACTTGTATTAGTGTTGAAAAACCACTTTTTGCACTTGTGTTAGTGTTGAAAAACCACTTTTTGCACTTGTGTTAGTGTTGAAAAACCACTTTTTGCACTTGTGTTAGTGTTGAAAAACCACTTTTCGCACTTGTGTTAGGGTTGAAAAACCACTTTTCGCACTTGTGTTAGCGTTGAAAAACCACTTTTCGCACTTGTGTTGGTGCAGGAAACCACTTTTGCACTTGTATTAGTGTGGAAAAAACACTTTTTGCACTTGTGATAGTGTTGAAAAACCACTTTTCGCACTTGTGTTAGTGTTGAAAAACCACTTTTCGCACTTGTGTTGGTGCAGGAAACCACTTTTGCACTTGTATTAGAGTAGAAAAAACCACTTTTTGCACTTGTGTTAGTGTTGAAAAACCACTTTTCGCACTTGTGTTGGTGTTGAAAAACCACTTTTCGCACTTGTGTTGGTGCAGGAAACCACTTTTGCACTTGTATTAGTGTGGAAAAACCACTTTTCGCACTTGTGTTAGTGTTGAAAAACCACTTTTCGCACTTGTGTTAGTGTTGAAAAACCACTTTTCACACTTGTGTTAGTGTTGAAAAACCAATTTTCGCACTCGTGTTGGTGTAGGAAACTACTTTTGCACTTGTATTAGTGTGGAAAAAACACTTTTCGCACTTGTGTTAGTGTTGAAAAACCACTTTTTGCACTTGTGTTAGTGTTGAAAAACCACTTTTCGCACTTGTGTTGGTGCAGGAAACCACTTTTGCACTTGTATTAGTGTGGAAAAAACAATTTTTGCACTTGTGATAGTGTTGAAAAACCACTTTTCACACCTGTGTTGGTGCAGGAAACCACTTTTGCACTTGTATTAGTGTGGAAAAACCACTTTTCGCACTTGTGTTAGTGTTGAAAAACCACTTTTCGCACTTGTGTTAGTGTTGAAAAACCACTTTTCGCACTTGTGTTGGTGCAGGAAACCACTTTTGCACTTGTATTAGTGTGGAAAAAACACTTTTTGCACTTGTGATAGTGTTGAAAAACCACTTTTCGCACTTGTGTTAGTGTTGAAAAACCACTTTTCGCACTTGCGTTGGTGCAGGAAACCACATTTGCACTTGTATTAGTGTGGAAAAACCACATTTCGCACTTGTGTTAGTGTTGAAAAACCATTTTTCGCACTTGTGTTGGTGCAGGAAACCACTTTTGCACTTGTATTAGTGTGGAAAAAACACTTTTTGCACTTGTGATAGTGTTGAAAAACCACTTTTCGCACTTGTGTTAGTGTTGAAAAACCACTTTTCGCACTTGCGTTGGTGCAGGAAACCACATTTGCACTTGTATTAGTGTGGAAAAACCATTTTTCGCACTTGTGTTAGTGTTGAAAAACCATTTTTCGCACTTGTGTTGGTGCAGGAAACCACTTTTGCACTTGTATTAGTGTGGAAAAAACACTTTTTGCACTTGTGATAGTGTTGAAAAACCACTTTTGGCACTTGTGTTAGTGTTGAAAAACCACTTTTCGCACTTGTGTTGGTGCAGGAAACCACTTTTGCACTTGTATTAGTGTGGAAAAAACACTTTTTGCACTTGTGATAGTGTTGAAAAACCACTTTTCGCACTTGTGTTAGTGTTGAAAAACCACTTTTCGCACTTGTGTTGGTGCAGGAAACCACTTTTGCACTTGTATTAGAGTAGAAAAACCACTTTTTGCACTTGTGTTAGTGTTGAAAAACCACTTTTCGCACTTGTGTTGGTGTTGAAAAACCACTTTTCGCACTTGTGTTGGTGCAGGAAACCACTTTTGCACTTGTATTAGTGTGGAAAAACAACTTTTCGCACTTGTGTTAGTGTGAAAAACCACTTTTCGCACTTGTGTTAGTGTTGAAAAACCACTTTTCACACTTGTGTTAGTGTTGAAAAACCAATTTTCGCACTCGTGTTGGTGTAGGAAACTACTTTTGCACTTGTATTAGTGTGGAAAAAACACTTTTCGCACTTGTGTTAGTGTTGAAAAACCACTTTTTGCACTTGTGTTAGTGTTGAAAAACCACTTTTCGCACTTGTGTTGGTGCAGGAAACCACTTTTGCACTTGTATTAGTGTGGAAAAAACAATTTTTGCACTTGTGATAGTGTTGAAAAACCACTTTTCACACCTGTGTTGGTGCAGGAAACCACTTTTGCACTTGTATTAGTGTGGAAAAACCACTTTTCGCACTTGTGTTAGTGTTGAAAAACCACTTTTCGCACTTGTGTTAGTGTTGAAAAACCACTTTTCGCACTTGTGTTGGTGCAGGAAACCACTTTTGCACTTGTATTAGTGTGGAAAAAACACTTTTTGCAATTGTGATAGTGTTGAAAAACCACTTTTCGCACTTGTGTTAGTGTTGAAAAACCACTTTTCGCACTTGCGTTGGTGCAGGAAACCACATTTGCACTTGTATTAGTGTGGAAAAACCACATTTCGCACTTGTGTTAGTGTTGAAAAACCATTTTTCGCACTTGTGTTGGTGCAGGAAACCACTTTTGCACTTGTATTAGTGTGGAAAAAACACTTTTTGCACTTGTGATAGTGTTGAAAAACCACTTTTCGCACTTGTGTTAGTGTTGAAAAACCACTTTTCGCACTTGCGTTGGTGCAGGAAACCACATTTGCACTTGTATTAGTGTGGAAAAACCATTTTTCGCACTTGTGTTAGTGTTGAAAAACCATTTTTCGCACTTGTGTTGGTGCAGGAAACCACTTTTGCACTTGTATTAGTGTGGAAAAACCACTTTTCGCACTTGTATTAGTGTTGAAAAACCACTTTTTGCACTTGTGTTAGTGTTGAAAAACCACTTTTTGCACTTGTGTTAGTGTTGAAAAACCACTTTTTGCACTTGTGTTAGTGTTGAAAAACCACTTTTCGCACTTGTGTTAGGGTTGAAAAACCACTTTTCGCACTTGTGTTGGTGCAGGAAACCACTTTTGCACTTGTATTAGTGTGGAAAAACCACTTTTCGCACTTGTATTAGTGTTGAAAAACCACTTTTTGCACTTGTGTTAGTGTTGAAAAACCACTTTTTGCACTTGTGTTAGTGTTGAAAAACCACTTTTTGCACTTGTGGTTAGTGTTGAAAAACCACTTTTCGCACTTGTGTTAGGGTTGAAAAACCACTTTTCGCACTTGTGTTGGTGCAGGAAACCACTTTTGCACTTGTATTAGTGTGGAAAAACCACTTTTCGCACTTGTGTTAGTGTTGAAAAACCACTTTTCGCACTTGTGTTGGTGTTGAAAAACCACTTTTCGCACTTGTGTTGGTGCAGGAAACCACATTTGCACTTGTATTAGTGTGGAAAAACCACTTTTCGCACTTGTGTTAGTGTTGAAAAACCACTTTTCGCACTTGTGTTAGTGTTGAAAAACCACTTTTCACACTTGTGTTAGTGTTGAAAAACCAATTTTCGCACTCGTGTTGGTGCAGGAAACTACTTTTGCACTTGTATTAGTGTGGAAAAAACACTTTTCGCACTTGTGTTAGTGTTGAAAAACCACTTTTTGCACTTGTGTTAGTGTTGAAAAACCACTTTTCGCACTTGTGTTGGTGCAGGAAACCACTTTTGCACTTGTATTAGTGTGGAAAAAACAATTTTTGCACTTGTGATAGTGTTGAAAAACCACTTTTCACACTTGTGTTGGTGCAGTAAACCACTTTTGCACTTGTATTAGTGTGGAAAAACCACTTTTCGCACTTGTGTTAGTGTTGAAAAACCACTTTTCGCACTTGTGTTAGTGTTGAAAAACCACTTTTCGCACTTGTGTTGGTGCAGGAAACCACTTTTGCACTTGTATTAGTGTGGAAAAAACACTTTTTGCACTTGTGATAGTGTTGAAAAACCACTTTTCGCACTTGTGTTAGTGTTGAAAAACCACTTTTTGTACTTGCGTTGGTGCAGGAAACCACATTTGCACTTGTATTAGTGTGGAAAAACCACTTTTCGCACTTGTGTTAGTGTTGAAAAACCATTTTTCGCACTTGTGTTGGTGCAGGAAACCACTTTTGCACTTGTATTAGTGTGGAAAAAACACTTTTTGCACTTGTGATAGTGTTGAAAAACCACTTTTCGCACTTGTGTTAGTGTTGAAAAACCACTTTTCGCACTTGCGTTGGTGCAGGAAACCACATTTGCACTTGTATTAGTGTGGAAAAACCATTTTACGCACTTGTGTTAGTGTTGAAAACCATTTTTCGCACTTGTGTTGGTGCAGGAAACCACTTTTGCACTTGTATTAGTGTGGAAAAACCACTTTTCGCACTTGTGTTAGTGTTGAAAAACCACTTTTCGCACTTGTGTTAGTGTTGAAAAACCACTTTTCACACTTGTGTTAGTGTTGAAAAACCAATTTTCGCACTCGTGTTGGTGCAGGAAACTACTTTTGCACTTGTATTAGTGTGGAAAAAACACTTTTCGCACTTGTGTTAGTGTTGAAAAACCACTTTTTGCACTTGTGTTAGTGTTGAAAAACCACTTTTCGCACTTGTGTTGGTGCAGGAAACCACTTTTGCACTTGTATTAGTGTGGAAAAAACCATTTTTGCACTTGTGATAGTGTTGAAAAACCACTTTTCACACTTGTGTTGGTGCAGGAAACCACTTTTGCACTTGTATTAGTGTGGAAAAACCACTTTTCGCACTTGTGTTAGTGTTGAAAAACCACTTTTCGCACTTGTGTTAGTGTTGAAAAACCACTTTTCGCACTTGTGTTGGTGCAGGAAACCACTTTTGCACTTGTATTAGTGTGGAAAAACCACTTTTCACACTTGTGTTAGTGTTGAAAAACCATTTTTCGCACTTGTGTTGGTGCAGGAAACCACTTTTGCACTTGTATTAGTGTGGAAAAAACACTTTTTGCACTTGTGATAGTGTTGAAAAACCACTTTTCGCACTTGTGTTAGTGTTGAAAAACCACTTTTCGCACTTGCGTTGGTGCAGGAAACCACATTTGCACTTGTATTAGTGTGGAAAAACCATTTTTCGCACTTGTGTTAGTGTTGAAAAACCATTTTTCGCACTTGTGTTGGTGCAGGAAACCACTTTTGCACTTGTATTAGTGTGGAAAAACCACTTTTCGCACTTGTGTTAGTGTTGAAAAACCACTTTTCGCACGTGTGTTAGTGTTGAAAAACCACTTTTTGCACTTGTGTTAGTGTTGAAAAACCACTTTTTGCACTTGTGTTAGTGTTGAAAAACCACTTTTCGCACTTGTGTTAGGGTTGAAAAACCAATTTTCGCACTTGTGTTGGTGCAGGAAACCACTTTTGCACTTGTATTAATTAGTGTGGAAAAAACACTTTTTGCACTTGTGATAGTGTTGAAAACCACTTTTCGCACTTGTGTTAGTGTTGAAAAACCACTTTTCGCACTTGTATTGGTGCAGGAAACCACTTTTGCACTTGTATTAGTGTGGAAAAACCACTTTTCGCACTTGTGTTAGTGTTGAAAAACCACTTTTCGCACTTGTGTTAGCGTTGAAAAACCACTTTTCGCACTTGTGTTGGTGCAGGAAACCACTTTTGCACTTGTATTAGTGTGGAAAAAACACTTTTTGCACTTGTGATAGTGTTGAAAAACCACTTTTCGCACTTGTGTTAGTGTTGAAAAACCACTTTTCGCACTTGTGTTGGTGCAGGAAACCACTTTTGCACTTGTATTAGAGTAGAAAAACCACTTTTTGCACTTGTGTTAGTGTTGAAAAACCACTTTTCGCACTTGTGTTGGTGTTGAAAAACCACTTTTCGCACTTGTGTTGGTGCAGGAAACCACTTTTGCACTTGTATTAGTGTGGAAAAACCACTTTTCGCACTTGTGTTAGTGTTGAAAAACCACTTTTCGCACTTGTGTTAGTGTTGAAAAACCACTTTTCACACTTGTGTTAGTGTTGAAAAACCAATTTTCGCACTCGTGTTGGTGTAGGAAACTACTTTTGCACTTGTATTAGTGTGGAAAAAACACTTTTCGCACTTGTGTTAGTGTTGAAAAACCACTTTTTGCACTTGTGTTAGTGTTGAAAAACCACTTTTCGCACTTGTGTTGGTGCAGGAAACCACTTTTGCACTTGTATTAGTGTGGAAAAAACAATTTTTGCACTTGTGATAGTGTTGAAAAACCACTTTTCACACCTGTGTTGGTGCAGGAAACCACTTTTGCACTTGTATTAGTGTGGAAAAACCACTTTTCGCACTTGTGTTAGTGTTGAAAAACCACTTTTCGCACTTGTGTTAGTGTTGAAAAACCACTTTTCGCACTTGTGTTGGTGCAGGAAACCACTTTTGCACTTGTATTAGTGTGGAAAAAAACACTTTTTGCACTTGTGATAGTGTTGAAAAACCACTTTTCGCACTTGTGTTAGTGTTGAAAAACCACTTTTCGCACTTGCGTTGGTGCAGGAAACCACATTTGCACTTGTATTAGTGTGGAAAAACCACATTTCGCACTTGTGTTAGTGTTGAAAAACCATTTTTCGCACTTGTGTTGGTGCAGGAAACCACTTTTGCACTTGTATTAGTGTGGAAAAAACACTTTTTGCACTTGTGATAGTGTTGAAAAACCACTTTTCGCAATTGTGTTAGTGTTGAAAAACCACTTTTCGCACTTGCGTTGGTGCAGGAAACCACATTTGCACTTGTATTAGTGTGGAAAAACCATTTTTCGCACTTGTGTTAGTGTTGAAAAACCATTTTTCGCACTTGTGTTGGTGCAGGAAACCACTTTTGCACTTGTATTAGTGTGGAAAAACCACTTTTCGCACTTGTATTAGTGTTGAAAAACCACTTTTTGCACTTGTGTTAGTGTTGAAAAACCACTTTTTGCACTTGTGTTAGTGTTGAAAAACCACTTTTTGCACTTGTGTTAGTGTTGAAAAACCACTTTTCGCACTTGTGTTAGGGTTGAAAAACCACTTTTCGCACTTGTGTTGGTGCAGGAAACCACTTTTGCACTTGTATTAGTGTGGAAAAACCACTTTTCGCACTTGTATTAGTGTTGAAAAACCACTTTTTGCACTTGTGTTAGTGTTGAAAAACCACTTTTTGCACTTGTGTTAGTGTTGAAAAACCACTTTTTGCACTTGTGTTAGTGTTGAAAAACCACTTTTCGCACTTGTGTTAGGGTTGAAAAACCACTTTTCGCACTTGTGTTAGCGTTGAAAAACCACTTTTCGCACTTGTGTTGGTGCAGGAAACCACTTTTGCACTTGTATTAGTGTGGAAAAAACACTTTTTGCACTTGTGATAGTGTTGAAAAACCACTTTTCGCACTTGTGTTAGTGTTGAAAAACCACTTTTCGCACTTGTGTTGGTGCAGGAAACCACTTTTGCACTTGTATTAGAGTAGAAAAACCACTTTTTGCACTTGTGTTAGTGTTGAAAAACCACTTTTCGCACTTGTGTTGGTGTTGAAAAACCACTTTTCGCACTTGTGTTGGTGCAGGAAACCACTTTTGCACTTGTATTAGTGTGGAAAAACCACTTTTCGCACTTGTGTTAGTGTTGAAAAACCACTTTTCGCACTTGTGTTAGTGTTGAAAAACCACTTTTCACACTTGTGTTAGTGTTGAAAAACCAATTTTCGCACTCGTGTTGGTGTAGGAAACTACTTTTGCACTTGTATTAGTGTGGAAAAAACACTTTTCGCACTTGTGTTAGTGTTGAAAAACCACTTTTTGCACTTGTGTTAGTGTTGAAAAACCACTTTTCGCACTTGTGTTGGTGCAGGAAACCACTTTTGCACTTGTATTAGTGTGGAAAAAACAATTTTTGCACTTGTGATAGTGTTGAAAAACCACTTTTCACACCTGTGTTGGTGCAGGAAACCACTTTTGCACTTGTATTAGTGTGGAAAAACCACTTTTCGCACTTGTGTTAGTGTTGAAAAACCACTTTTCGCACTTGTGTTAGTGTTGAAAAACCACTTTTCGCACTTGTGTTGGTGCAGGAAACCACTTTTGCACTTGTATTAGTGTGGAAAAAACACTTTTTGCACTTGTGATAGTGTTGAAAAACCACTTTTCGCACTTGTGTTAGTGTTGAAAAACCACTTTTCGCACTTGCGTTGGTGCAGGAAACCACATTTGCACTTGTATTAGTGTGGAAAAACCACATTTCGCACTTGTGTTAGTGTTGAAAAACCATTTTTCGCACTTGTGTTGGTGCAGGAAACCACTTTTGCACTTGTATTAGTGTGGAAAAAACACTTTTTGCACTTGTGATAGTGTTGAAAAACCACTTTTCGCACTTGTGTTAGTGTTGAAAAACCACTTTTCGCACTTGCGTTGGTGCAGGAAACCACATTTGCACTTGTATTAGTGTGGAAAAACCATTTTACGCACTTGTGTTAGTGTTGAAAACCATTTTCGCACTTGTGTTGGTGCAGGAAACCACTTTTGCACTTGTATTAGTGTGGAAAAACCACTTTTCGCACTTGTGTTAGTGTTGAAAAACCACTTTTCGCACTTGTGTTAGTGTTGAAAAACCACTTTTCGCACTTGTGTTAGTGTTGAAAAACCACTTTTCACACTTGTGTTAGTGTTGAAAAACCAATTTTCGCACTCGTGTTGGTGCAGGAAACTACTTTTGCACTTGTATTAGTGTGGAAAAAACACTTTTCGCACTTGTGTTAGTGTTGAAAAACCACTTTTTGCACTTGTGTTAGTGTTGAAAAACCACTTTTCGCACTTGTGTTGGTGCAGGAAACCACTTTTGCACTTGTATTAGTGTGGAAAAAACCATTTTTGCACTTGTGATAGTGTTGAAAAACCACTTTTCACACTTGTGTTGGTGCAGGAAACCACTTTTGCACTTGTATTAGTGTGGAAAAACCACTTTTCGCACTTGTGTTAGTGTTGAAAAACCACTTTTCGCACTTGTGTTAGTGTTGAAAAACCACTTTTCGCACTTGTGTTGGTGCAGGAAACCACTTTTGCACTTGTATTAGTGTGGAAAAACCACTTTTCACACTTGTGTTAGTGTTGAAAAACCATTTTTCGCACTTGTGTTGGTGCAGGAAACCACTTTTGCACTTGTATTAGTGTGGAAAAAACACTTTTTGCACTTGTGATAGTGTTGAAAAACCACTTTTCGCACTTGTGTTAGTGTTGAAAAACCACTTTTCGCACTTGCGTTGGTGCAGGAAACCACATTTGCACTTGTATTAGTGTGGAAAAACCATTTTTCGCACTTGTGTTAGTGTTGAAAAACCATTTTTCGCACTTGTGTTGGTGCAGGAAACCACTTTTGCACTTGTATTAGTGTGGAAAAACCACTTTTCGCACTTGTGTTAGTGTTGAAAAACCACTTTTCGCACGTGTGTTAGTGTTGAAAAACCACTTTTTGCACTTGTGTTAGTGTTGAAAAACCACTTTTTGCACTTGTGTTAGTGTTGAAAAACCACTTTTCGCACTTGTGTTAGGGTTGAAAAACCAATTTTCGCACTTGTGTTGGTGCAGGAAACCACTTTTGCACTTGTATTAATTAGTGTGGAAAAAACACTTTTTGCACTTGTGATAGTGTTGAAAACCACTTTTCGCACTTGTGTTAGTGTTGAAAAACCACTTTTCGCACTTGTATTGGTGCAGGAAACCACTTTTGCACTTGTATTAGTGTGGAAAAACCACTTTTCGCACTTGTGTTAGTGTTGAAAAACCACTTTTCGCACTTGTGTTAGCGTTGAAAAACCACTTTTCGCACTTGTGTTGGTGCAGGAAACCACTTTTGCACTTGTATTAGTGTGGAAAAAACACTTTTTGCACTTGTGATAGTGTTGAAAAACCACTTTTCGCACTTGTGTTAGTGTTGAAAAACCACTTTTCGCACTTGTGTTGGTGCAGGAAACCACTTTTGCACTTGTATTAGAGTAGAAAAACCACTTTTTGCACTTGTGTTAGTGTTGAAAAACCACTTTTCGCACTTGTGTTGGTGTTGAAAAACCACTTTTCGCACTTGTGTTGGTGCAGGAAACCACTTTTGCACTTGTATTAGTGTGGAAAAACCACTTTTCGCACTTGTGTTAGTGTTGAAAAACCACTTTTCGCACTTGTGTTAGTGTTGAAAAACCACTTTTCACACTTGTGTTAGTGTTGAAAAACCAATTTTCGCACTCGTGTTGGTGTAGGAAACTACTTTTGCACTTGTATTAGTGTGGAAAAAACACTTTTCGCACTTGTGTTAGTGTTGAAAAACCACTTTTTGCACTTGTGTTAGTGTTGAAAAACCACTTTTCGCACTTGTGTTGGTGCAGGAAACCACTTTTGCACTTGTATTAGTGTGGAAAAAACAATTTTTGCACTTGTGATAGTGTTGAAAAACCACTTTTCACACCTGTGTTGGTGCAGGAAACCACTTTTGCACTTGTATTAGTGTGGAAAAACCACTTTTCGCACTTGTGTTAGTGTTGAAAAACCACTTTTCGCACTTGTGTTAGTGTTGAAAAACCACTTTTCGCACTTGTGTTGGTGCAGGAAACCACTTTTGCACTTGTATTAGTGTGGAAAAAACACTTTTTGCACTTGTGATAGTGTTGAAAAACCACTTTTCGCACTTGTGTTAGTGTTGAAAAACCACTTTTCGCACTTGCGTTGGTGCAGGAAACCACATTTGCACTTGTATTAGTGTGGAAAAACCACATTTCGCACTTGTGTTAGTGTTGAAAAACCATTTTTCGCACTTGTGTTGGTGCAGGAAACCACTTTTGCACTTGTATTAGTGTGGAAAAAACACTTTTTGCACTTGTGATAGTGTTGAAAAACCACTTTTCGCAATTGTGTTAGTGTTGAAAAACCACTTTTCGCACTTGCGTTGGTGCAGGAAACCACATTTGCACTTGTATTAGTGTGGAAAAACCATTTTTCGCACTTGTGTTAGTGTTGAAAAACCATTTTTCGCACTTGTGTTGGTGCAGGAAACCACTTTTGCACTTGTATTAGTGTGGAAAAACCACTTTTCGCACTTGTATTAGTGTTGAAAAACCACTTTTTGCACTTGTGTTAGTGTTGAAAAACCACTTTTTGCACTTGTGTTAGTGTTGAAAAACCACTTTTTGCACTTGTGTTAGTGTTGAAAAACCACTTTTCGCACTTGTGTTAGGGTTGAAAAACCACTTTTCGCACTTGTGTTGGTGCAGGAAACCACTTTTGCACTTGTATTAGTGTGGAAAAACCACTTTTCGCACTTGTATTAGTGTTGAAAAACCACTTTTTGCACTTGTGTTAGTGTTGAAAAACCACTTTTTGCACTTGTGTTAGTGTTGAAAAACCACTTTTTGCACTTGTGTTAGTGTTGAAAAACCACTTTTCGCACTTGTGTTAGGGTTGAAAAACCACTTTTCGCACTTGTGTTAGCGTTGAAAAACCACTTTTCGCACTTGTGTTGGTGCAGGAAACCACTTTTGCACTTGTATTAGTGTGGAAAAAACACTTTTTGCACTTGTGATAGTGTTGAAAAACCACTTTTCGCACTTGTGTTAGTGTTGAAAAACCACTTTTCGCACTTGTGTTGGTGCAGGAAACCACTTTTGCACTTGTATTAGAGTAGAAAAACCACTTTTTGCACTTGTGTTAGTGTTGAAAAACCACTTTTCGCACTTGTGTTGGTGTTGAAAAACCACTTTTCGCACTTGTGTTGGTGCAGGAAACCACTTTTGCACTTGTATTAGTGTGGAAAAACCACTTTTCGCACTTGTGTTAGTGTTGAAAAACCACTTTTCGCACTTGTGTTAGTGTTGAAAAACCACTTTTCACACTTGTGTTAGTGTTGAAAAACCAATTTTCGCACTCGTGTTGGTGTAGGAAACTACTTTTGCACTTGTATTAGTGTGGAAAAAACACTTTTCGCACTTGTGTTAGTGTTGAAAAACCACTTTTTGCACTTGTGTTAGTGTTGAAAAACCACTTTTCGCACTTGTGTTGGTGCAGGAAACCACTTTTGCACTTGTATTAGTGTGGAAAAAACAATTTTTGCACTTGTGATAGTGTTGAAAAACCACTTTTCACACCTGTGTTGGTGCAGGAAACCACTTTTGCACTTGTATTAGTGTGGAAAAACCACTTTTCGCACTTGTGTTAGTGTTGAAAAACCACTTTTCGCACTTGTGTTAGTGTTGAAAAACCACTTTTCGCACTTGTGTTGGTGCAGGAAACCACTTTTGCACTTGTATTAGTGTGGAAAAAACACTTTTTGCACTTGTGATAGTGTTGAAAAACCACTTTTCGCACTTGTGTTAGTGTTGAAAAACCACTTTTCGCACTTGCGTTGGTGCAGGAAACCACATTTGCACTTGTATTAGTGTGGAAAAACCACATTTCGCACTTGTGTTAGTGTTGAAAAACCATTTTTCGCACTTGTGTTGGTGCAGGAAACCACTTTTGCACTTGTATTAGTGTGGAAAAAACACTTTTTGCACTTGTGATAGTGTTGAAAAACCACTTTTCGCACTTGTGTTAGTGTTGAAAAACCACTTTTCGCACTTGCGTTGGTGCAGGAAACCACATTTGCACTTGTATTAGTGTGGAAAAACCATTTTTCGCACTTGTGTTAGTGTTGAAAAACCATTTTTCGCACTTGTGTTGGTGCAGGAAACCACTTTTGCACTTGTATTAGTGTGGAAAAACCACTTTTCGCACTTGTATTAGTGTTGAAAAACCACTTTTTGCACTTGTGTTAGTGTTGAAAAACCACTTTTTGCACTTGTGTTAGTGTTGAAAAACCACTTTTTGCACTTGTGTTAGTGTTGAAAAACCACTTTTCGCACTTGTGTTAGGGTTGAAAAACCACTTTTCGCACTTGTGTTGGTGCAGGAAACCACTTTTGCACTTGTATTAGTGTGGAAAAACCACTTTTCGCACTTGTATTAGTGTTGAAAAACCACTTTTTGCACTTGTGTTAGTGTTGAAAAACCACTTTTTGCACTTGTGTTAGTGTTGAAAAACCACTTTTTGCACTTGTGTTAGTGTTGAAAAACCACTTTTCGCACTTGTGTTAGGGTTGAAAAACCACTTTTCGCACTTGTGTTGGTGCAGGAAACCACTTTTGCACTTGTATTAGTGTGGAAAAACCACTTTTCGCACTTGTGTTAGTGTTGAAAAACCACTTTTCGCACTTGTGTTGGTGTTGAAAAACCACTTTTCGCACTTGTGTTGGTGCAGGAAACCACATTTGCACTTGTATTAGTGTGGAAAAACCACTTTTCGCACTTGTGTTAGTGTTGAAAAACCACTTTTCGCACTTGTGTTAGTGTTGAAAAACCACTTTTCACACTTGTGTTAGTGTTGAAAAACCAATTTTCGCACTCGTGTTGGTGCAGGAAACTACTTTTGCACTTGTATTAGTGTGGAAAAAACACTTTTCGCACTTGTGTTAGTGTTGAAAAACCACTTTTTGCACTTGTGTTAGTGTTGAAAAACCACTTTTCGCACTTGTGTTGGTGCAGGAAACCACTTTTGCACTTGTATTAGTGTGGAAAAAACAATTTTTGCACTTGTGATAGTGTTGAAAAACCACTTTTCACACTTGTGTTGGTGCAGGAAACCACTTTTGCACTTGTATTAGTGTTGAAAAACCACTTTTCGCACTTGTGTTAGTGTTGAAAAACCACTTTTCGCACTTGTGTTGGTGCAGGAAACCACTTTTGCACTTGTATTAGTGTGGAAAAAACACTTTTTGCACTTGTGATAGTGTTGAAAAACCACTTTTCGCACTTGTGTTAGTGTTGAAAAACCACTTTTTGTACTTGCGTTGGTGCAGGAAACCACATTTGCACTTGTATTAGTGTGGAAAAACCACTTTTCGCACTTGTGTTAGTGTTGAAAAACCATTTTTCGCACTTGTGTTGGTGCAGGAAACCACTTTTGCACTTGTATTAGTGTGGAAAAAACACTTTTTGCACTTGTGATAGTGTTGAAAAACCACTTTTCGCACTTGTGTTAGTGTTGAAAAACCACTTTTCGCACTTGCGTTGGTGCAGGAAACCACATTTGCACTTGTATTAGTGTGGAAAAACCATTTTACGCACTTGTGTTAGTGTTGAAAACCATTTTTCGCACTTGTGTTGGTGCAGGAAACCACTTTTGCACTTGTATTAGTGTGGAAAAACCACTTTTCGCACTTGTGTTAGTGTTGAAAAACCACTTTTCGCACTTGTGTTAGTGTTGAAAAACCACTTTTTGCACTTGTGTTAGTGTTGAAAAACCACTTTTTGCACTTGTGTTAGTGTTGAAAAACCACTTTTCGCACTTGTGTTAGGGTTGAAAAACCAATTTTCGCACTTGTGTTGGTGCAGGAAACCACTTTTGCACTTGTATTAGTTTGGAAAAACCACTTTTCGCACTTGTGTTAGTGTTGAAAAACCACTTTTCGCACTTGTGTTAGTGTGGAAAAACCACTTTTCGCACTTGTGTTAGTGTTGAAAAACCACTTTTCGCACTTGTGTTAGTGTTGAAAAACCACTTTTCACACTTGTGTTAGTGTTGAAAAACCAATTTTCGCACTCGTGTTGGTGCAGGAAACTACTTTTGCACTTGTATTAGTGTGGAAAAAACACTTTTCGCACTTGTGTTAGTGTTGAAAAACCACTTTTTGCACTTGTGTTAGTGTTGAAAAACCACTTTTCGCACTTGTGTTGGTGCAGGAAACCACTTTTGCACTTGTATTAGTGTGGAAAAAACAATTTTTGCACTTGTGATAGTGTTGAAAAACCACTTTTCACACTTGTGTTGGTGCAGGAAACCACTTTTGCACTTGTATTAGTGTGGAAAAACCACTTTTCGCACTTGTGGTAGTGTTGAAAAACCACTTTTCGCACTTGTGTTAGTGTTGAAAAACCACTTTTCGCACTTGTGTTGGTGCAGGAAACCACTTTTGCACTTGTATTAGTGTGGAAAAAACACTTTTTGCACTTGTGATAGTGTTGAAAAACCACTTTTCGCACTTGTGTTAGTGTTGAAAAACCACTTTTCGTACTTGCGTTGGTGCAGGAAACCACATTTGCACTTGTATTAGTGTGGAAAAACCACTTTTCGCACTTGTGTTAGTGTTGAAAAACCATTTTTCGCACTTGTGTTAGTGTTGAAAAACCACTTTTCGCACTTGCGTTGGTGCAGGAAACCACATTTGCACTTGTATTAGTGTGGAAAAACCATTTTACGCACTTGTGTTAGTGTTGAAAACCATTTTTCGCACTTGTGTTGGTGCAGGAAACCACTTTTGCACTTGTATTAGTGTGGAAAAACCACTTTTCGCACTTGTGTTAGTGTTGAAAAACCACTTTTCGCACTTGTGTTAGTGTTGAAAAACCACTTTTTGCACTTGTGTTAGTGTTGAAAAACCACTTTTTGCACTTGTGTTAGTGTTGAAAAACCACTTTTCGCACTTGTGTTAGGGTTGAAAAACCAATTTTCGCACTTGTGTTGGTGCAGGAAACCACTTTTGCACTTGTATTAGTTTGGAAAAACCACTTTTCGCACTTGTGTTAGTGTTGAAAAACCACTTTTCGCACTTGTGTTAGTGTTGAAAAACCACTTTTCGCACTTGTGTTAGTGTTGAAAAACCACTTTTCGCACTTGTGTTGGTGCAGGAAACCACTTTTGCACTTGTATTAGTTTGGAAAAACCACTTTTCGCACTTGTGTTAGTGTTGAAAAACCACTTTTCGCACTTGTGTTAGTGTTGAAAAACCACTTTTCGCACTTGTGTTGGTGCAGGAAACCACTTTTGCACTTGTATTAGAGTAGAAAAACCACTTTTTGCACTTGTGTTAGTGTTGAAAAACCACTTTTCACACTTGTGTTGGTGTTGAAAAACCACTTTTCGCACTTGTGTTGGTGCAGGAAACCACTTTTGCACTTGTATTAGTGTGGAAAAACCACTTTTCGCACTTGTGTTAGTGTTGAAAAACCACTTTTCGCACTTGTGTTAGTGTTGAAAAACCACTTTTCACACTTGTGTTAGTGTTGAAAAACCAATTTTCGCACTCGTGTTGGTGCAGGAAACTACTTTTGCACTTGTATTAGTGTGGAAAAAACACTTTTCGCACTTGTGTTAGTGTTGAAAAACCACTTTTTGCACTTGTGTTAGTGTTGAAAAACCACTTTTCGCACTTGTGTTGGTGCAGGAAACCACTTTTGCACTTGTATTAGTGTGGAAAAAACCATTTTTGCACTTGTGATAGTGTTGAAAAACCACTTTTCACACTTGTGTTGGTGCAGGAAACCACTTTTGCACTTGTATTAGTGTGGAAAAACCACTTTTCGCACTTGTGTTAGTGTTGAAAAACCACTTTTCGCACTTGTGTTAGTGTTGAAAAACCACTTTTCGCACTTGTGTTGGTGCAGGAAACCACTTTTGCACTTGTATTAGTGTGGAAAAAACACTTTTTGCACTTGTGATAGTGTTGAAAAACCACTTTTCGCACTTGTGTTAGTGTTGAAAAACCACTTTTCGCACTTGCGTTGGTGCAGGAAACCACATTTGCACTTGTATTAGTGTGGAAAAACCACTTTTCACACTTGTGTTAGTGTTGAAAAACCATTTTTCGCACTTGTGTTGGTGCAGGAAACCACTTTTGCACTTGTATTAGTGTGGAAAAAACACTTTTTGCACTTGTGATAGTGTTGAAAAACCACTTTTCGCACTTGTGTTAGTGTTGAAAAACCACTTTTCGCACTTGCGTTGGTGCAGGAAACCACATTTGCACTTGTATTAGTGTGGAAAAACCATTTTTCGCACTTGTGTTAGTGTTGAAAAACCATTTTTCGCACTTGTGTTGGTGCAGGAAACCACTTTTGCACTTGTATTAGTGTGGAAAAACCACTTTTCGCACTTGTATTAGTGTTGAAAAACCACTTTTTGCACTTGTGTTAGTGTTGAAAAACCACTTTTTGCACTTGTGTTAGTGTTGAAAAACCACTTTTTGCACTTGTGTTAGTGTTGAAAAACCACTTTTCGCACTTGTGTTAGGGTTGAAAAACCACTTTTCGCACTTGTGTTGGTGCAGGAAACCACTTTTGCACTTGTATTAGTGTGGAAAAACCACTTTTCGCACTTGTATTAGTGTTGAAAAACCACTTTTTACACTTGTGTTAGTGTTGAAAAACCACTTTTTGCACTTGTGTTAGTGTTGAAAAACCACTTTTTGCACTTGTGTTAGTGTTGAAAAACCACTTTTCGCACTTGTGTTAGGGTTGAAAAACCACTTTTCGCACTTGTGTTGGTGCAGGAAACCACTTTTGCACTTGTATTAGTGTGGAAAAACCACTTTTCGCACTTGTGTTAGTGTTGAAAAACCACTTTTCGCACTTGTGTTGGTGTTGAAAAACCACTTTTCGCACTTGTGTTGGTGCAGGAAACCACATTTGCACTTGTATTAGTGTGGAAAAACCACTTTTCGCACTTGTGTTAGTGTTGAAAAACCACTTTTCGCACTTGTGTTAGTGTTGAAAAACCACTTTTCACACTTGTGTTAGTGTTGAAAAACCAATTTTCGCACTCGTGTTGGTGCAGGAAACTACTTTTGCACTTGTATTAGTGTGGAAAAAACACTTTTCGCACTTGTGTTAGTGTTGAAAAACCACTTTTTGCACTTGTGTTAGTGTTGAAAAACCACTTTTCGCACTTGTGTTGGTGCAGGAAACCACTTTTGCACTTGTATTAGTGTGGAAAAAACAATTTTTGCACTTGTGATAGTGTTGAAAAACCACTTTTCACACTTGTGTTGGTGCAGGAAACCACTTTTGCACTTGTATTAGTGTTGAAAAACCACTTTTCGCACTTGTGTTAGTGTTGAAAAACCACTTTTCGCACTTGTGTTGGTGCAGGAAACCACTTTTGCACTTGTATTAGTGTGGAAAAAACACTTTTTGCACTTGTGATAGTGTTGAAAAACCACTTTTCGCACTTGTGTTAGTGTTGAAAAACCACTTTTTGTACTTGCGTTGGTGCAGGAAACCACATTTGCACTTGTATTAGTGTGGAAAAACCACTTTTCGCACTTGTGTTAGTGTTGAAAAACCATTTTTCGCACTTGTGTTGGTGCAGGAAACCACTTTTGCACTTGTATTAGTGTGGAAAAACCATTTTTCGCACTTGTGTTAGTGTTGAAAAACCATTTTTCGCACTTGTGTTGGTGCAGGAAACCACTTTTGCACTTGTATTAGTGTGGAAAAAACACTTTTTGCACTTGTGATAGTGTTGAAAAACCACTTTTGGCACTTGTGTTAGTGTTGAAAAACCACTTTTCGCACTTGTGTTGGTGCAGGAAACCACTTTTGCACTTGTATTAGTGTGGAAAAAACACTTTTTGCACTTGTGATAGTGTTGAAAAACCACTTTTCGCACTTGTGTTAGTGTTGAAAAACCACTTTTCGCACTTGTGTTGGTGCAGGAAACCACTTTTGCACTTGTATTAGAGTAGAAAAACCACTTTTTGCACTTGTGTTAGTGTTGAAAAACCACTTTTCGCACTTGTGTTGGTGTTGAAAAACCACTTTTCGCACTTGTGTTGGTGCAGGAAACCACTTTTGCACTTGTATTAGTGTGGAAAAACAACTTTTCGCACTTGTGTTAGTGTTGAAAAACCACTTTTCGCACTTGTGTTAGTGTTGAAAAACCACTTTTCACACTTGTGTTAGTGTTGAAAAACCAATTTTCGCACTCGTGTTGGTGTAGGAAACTACTTTTGCACTTGTATTAGTGTGGAAAAAACACTTTTCGCACTTGTGTTAGTGTTGAAAAACCACTTTTTGCACTTGTGTTAGTGTTGAAAAACCACTTTTCGCACTTGTGTTGGTGCAGGAAACCACTTTTGCACTTGTATTAGTGTGGAAAAAACAATTTTTGCACTTGTGATAGTGTTGAAAAACCACTTTTCACACCTGTGTTGGTGCAGGAAACCACTTTTGCACTTGTATTAGTGTGGAAAAACCACTTTTCGCACTTGTGTTAGTGTTGAAAAACCACTTTTCGCACTTGTGTTAGTGTTGAAAAACCACTTTTCGCACTTGTGTTGGTGCAGGAAACCACTTTTGCACTTGTATTAGTGTGGAAAAAACACTTTTTGCAATTGTGATAGTGTTGAAAAACCACTTTTCGCACTTGTGTTAGTGTTGAAAAACCACTTTTCGCACTTGCGTTGGTGCAGGAAACCACATTTGCACTTGTATTAGTGTGGAAAAACCACATTTCGCACTTGTGTTAGTGTTGAAAAACCATTTTTCGCACTTGTGTTGGTGCAGGAAACCACTTTTGCACTTGTATTAGTGTGGAAAAAACACTTTTTGCACTTGTGATAGTGTTGAAAAACCACTTTTCGCACTTGTGTTAGTGTTGAAAAACCACTTTTCGCACTTGCGTTGGTGCAGGAAACCACATTTGCACTTGTATTAGTGTGGAAAAACCATTTTTCGCACTTGTGTTGGTGCAGGAAACCACTTTTGCACTTGTATTAGTGTGGAAAAACCACTTTTCGCACTTGTATTAGTGTTGAAAAACCACTTTTTGCACTTGTGTTAGTGTTGAAAAACCACTTTTTGCACTTGTGTTAGTGTTGAAAAACCACTTTTTGCACTTGTGTTAGTGTTGAAAAACCACTTTTCGCACTTGTGTTAGGGTTGAAAAACCACTTTTCGCACTTGTGTTGGTGCAGGAAACCACTTTTGCACTTGTATTAGTGTGGAAAAACCACTTTTCGCACTTGTATTAGTGTTGAAAAACCACTTTTTGCACTTGTGTTAGTGTTGAAAAACCACTTTTTGCACTTGTGTTAGTGTTGAAAAACCACTTTTTGCACTTGTGGTTAGTGTTGAAAAACCACTTTTCGCACTTGTGTTAGGGTTGAAAAACCACTTTTCGCACTTGTGTTGGTGCAGGAAACCACTTTTGCACTTGTATTAGTGTGGAAAAACCACTTTTCGCACTTGTGTTAGTGTTGAAAAACCACTTTTCGCACTTGTGTTGGTGTTGAAAAACCACTTTTCGCACTTGTGTTGGTGCAGGAAACCACATTTGCACTTGTATTAGTGTGGAAAAACCACTTTTCGCACTTGTGTTAGTGTTGAAAAACCACTTTTCGCACTTGTGTTAGTGTTGAAAAACCACTTTTCACACTTGTGTTAGTGTTGAAAAACCAATTTTCGCACTCGTGTTGGTGCAGGAAACTACTTTTGCACTTGTATTAGTGTGGAAAAAACACTTTTCGCACTTGTGTTAGTGTTGAAAAACCACTTTTTGCACTTGTGTTAGTGTTGAAAAACCACTTTTCGCACTTGTGTTGGTGCAGGAAACCACTTTTGCACTTGTATTAGTGTGGAAAAAACAATTTTTGCACTTGTGATAGTGTTGAAAAACCACTTTTCACACTTGTGTTGGTGCAGTAAACCACTTTTGCACTTGTATTAGTGTGGAAAAACCACTTTTCGCACTTGTGTTAGTGTTGAAAAACCACTTTTCGCACTTGTGTTAGTGTTGAAAAACCACTTTTCGCACTTGTGTTGGTGCAGGAAACCACTTTTGCACTTGTATTAGTGTGGAAAAAACACTTTTTGCACTTGTGATAGTGTTGAAAAACCACTTTTCGCACTTGTGTTAGTGTTGAAAAACCACTTTTTGTACTTGCGTTGGTGCAGGAAACCACATTTGCACTTGTATTAGTGTGGAAAAACCACTTTTCGCACTTGTGTTAGTGTTGAAAAACCATTTTTCGCACTTGTGTTGGTGCAGGAAACCACTTTTGCACTTGTATTAGTGTGGAAAAAACACTTTTTGCACTTGTGATAGTGTTGAAAAACCACTTTTCGCACTTGTGTTAGTGTTGAAAAACCACTTTTCGCACTTGCGTTGGTGCAGGAAACCACATTTGCACTTGTATTAGTGTGGAAAAACCATTTTACGCACTTGTGTTAGTGTTGAAAACCATTTTTCGCACTTGTGTTGGTGCAGGAAACCACTTTTGCACTTGTATTAGTGTGGAAAAACCACTTTTCGCACTTGTGTTAGTGTTGAAAAACCACTTTTCGCACTTGTGTTAGTGTTGAAAAACCACTTTTCACACTTGTGTTAGTGTTGAAAAACCAATTTTCGCACTCGTGTTGGTGCAGGAAACTACTTTTGCACTTGTATTAGTGTGGAAAAAACACTTTTCGCACTTGTGTTAGTGTTGAAAAACCACTTTTTGCACTTGTGTTAGTGTTGAAAAACCACTTTTCGCACTTGTGTTGGTGCAGGAAACCACTTTTGCACTTGTATTAGTGTGGAAAAAACCATTTTTGCACTTGTGATAGTGTTGAAAAACCACTTTTCACACTTGTGTTGGTGCAGGAAACCACTTTTGCACTTGTATTAGTGTGGAAAAACCACTTTTCGCACTTGTGTTAGTGTTGAAAAACCACTTTTCGCACTTGTGTTAGTGTTGAAAAACCACTTTTCGCACTTGTGTTGGTGCAGGAAACCACTTTTGCACTTGTATTAGTGTGGAAAAACCACTTTTCACACTTGTGTTAGTGTTGAAAAACCATTTTTCGCACTTGTGTTGGTGCAGGAAACCACTTTTGCACTTGTATTAGTGTGGAAAAAACACTTTTTGCACTTGTGATAGTGTTGAAAAACCACTTTTCGCACTTGTGTTAGTGTTGAAAAACCACTTTTCGCACTTGCGTTGGTGCAGGAAACCACATTTGCACTTGTATTAGTGTGGAAAAACCATTTTTCGCACTTGTGTTAGTGTTGAAAAACCATTTTTCGCACTTGTGTTGGTGCAGGAAACCACTTTTGCACTTGTATTAGTGTGGAAAAACCACTTTTCGCACTTGTGTTAGTGTTGAAAAACCACTTTTCGCACGTGTGTTAGTGTTGAAAAACCACTTTTTGCACTTGTGTTAGTGTTGAAAAACCACTTTTTGCACTTGTGTTAGTGTTGAAAAACCACTTTTCGCACTTGTGTTAGGGTTGAAAAACCAATTTTCGCACTTGTGTTGGTGCAGGAAACCACTTTTGCACTTGTATTAATTAGTGTGGAAAAAACACTTTTTGCACTTGTGATAGTGTTGAAAACCACTTTTCGCACTTGTGTTAGTGTTGAAAAACCACTTTTCGCACTTGTATTGGTGCAGGAAACCACTTTTGCACTTGTATTAGTGTGGAAAAACCACTTTTCGCACTTGTGTTAGTGTTGAAAAACCACTTTTCGCACTTGTGTTAGCGTTGAAAAACCACTTTTCGCACTTGTGTTGGTGCAGGAAACCACTTTTGCACTTGTATTAGTGTGGAAAAAACACTTTTTGCACTTGTGATAGTGTTGAAAAACCACTTTTCGCACTTGTGTTAGTGTTGAAAAACCACTTTTCGCACTTGTGTTGGTGCAGGAAACCACTTTTGCACTTGTATTAGAGTAGAAAAACCACTTTTTGCACTTGTGTTAGTGTTGAAAAACCACTTTTCGCACTTGTGTTGGTGTTGAAAAACCACTTTTCGCACTTGTGTTGGTGCAGGAAACCACTTTTGCACTTGTATTAGTGTGGAAAAACCACTTTTCGCACTTGTGTTAGTGTTGAAAAACCACTTTTCGCACTTGTGTTAGTGTTGAAAAACCACTTTTCACACTTGTGTTAGTGTTGAAAAACCAATTTTCGCACTCGTGTTGGTGTAGGAAACTACTTTTGCACTTGTATTAGTGTGGAAAAAACACTTTTCGCACTTGTGTTAGTGTTGAAAAACCACTTTTTGCACTTGTGTTAGTGTTGAAAAACCACTTTTCGCACTTGTGTTGGTGCAGGAAACCACTTTTGCACTTGTATTAGTGTGGAAAAAACAATTTTTGCACTTGTGATAGTGTTGAAAAACCACTTTTCACACCTGTGTTGGTGCAGGAAACCACTTTTGCACTTGTATTAGTGTGGAAAAACCACTTTTCGCACTTGTGTTAGTGTTGAAAAACCACTTTTCGCACTTGTGTTAGTGTTGAAAAACCACTTTTCGCACTTGTGTTGGTGCAGGAAACCACTTTTGCACTTGTATTAGTGTGGAAAAAACACTTTTTGCACTTGTGATAGTGTTGAAAAACCACTTTTCGCACTTGTGTTAGTGTTGAAAAACCACTTTTCGCACTTGCGTTGGTGCAGGAAACCACATTTGCACTTGTATTAGTGTGGAAAAACCACATTTCGCACTTGTGTTAGTGTTGAAAAACCATTTTTCGCACTTGTGTTGGTGCAGGAAACCACTTTTGCACTTGTATTAGTGTGGAAAAAACACTTTTTGCACTTGTGATAGTGTTGAAAAACCACTTTTCGCACTTGTGTTAGTGTTGAAAAACCACTTTTCGCACTTGCGTTGGTGCAGGAAACCACATTTGCACTTGTATTAGTGTGGAAAAACCATTTTTCGCACTTGTGTTAGTGTTGAAAAACCATTTTTCGCACTTGTGTTGGTGCAGGAAACCACTTTTGCACTTGTATTAGTGTGGAAAAACCACTTTTCGCACTTGTATTAGTGTTGAAAAACCACTTTTTGCACTTGTGTTAGTGTTGAAAAACCACTTTTTGCACTTGTGTTAGTGTTGAAAAACCACTTTTTGCACTTGTGTTAGTGTTGAAAAACCACTTTTCGCACTTGTGTTAGGGTTGAAAAACCACTTTTCGCACTTGTGTTGGTGCAGGAAACCACTTTTGCACTTGTATTAGTGTGGAAAAACCACTTTTCGCACTTGTATTAGTGTTGAAAAACCACTTTTTGCACTTGTGTTAGTGTTGAAAAACCACTTTTTGCACTTGTGTTAGTGTTGAAAAACCACTTTTTGCACTTGTGTTAGTGTTGAAAAACCACTTTTCGCACTTGTGTTAGGGTTGAAAAACCACTTTTCGCACTTGTGTTAGCGTTGAAAAACCACTTTTCGCACTTGTGTTGGTGCAGGAAACCACTTTTGCACTTGTATTAGTGTGGAAAAAACACTTTTTGCACTTGTGATAGTGTTGAAAAACCACTTTTCGCACTTGTGTTAGTGTTGAAAAACCACTTTTTGTACTTGCGTTGGTGCAGGAAACCACATTTGCACTTGTATTAGTGTGGAAAAACCACTTTTCGCACTTGTGTTAGTGTTGAAAAACCATTTTTCGCACTTGTGTTGGTGCAGGAAACCACTTTTCGCACTTGTGTTGGTGTGGAAAAAACACTTTTTGCACTTGTGATAGTGTTGAAAAACCACTTTTCGCACTTGTGTTAGTGTTGAAAAACCACTTTTCGCACTTGCGTTGGTGCAGGAAACCACATTTGCACTTGTATTAGTGTGGAAAAACCATTTTACGCACTTGTGTTAGTGTTGAAAACCATTTTTCGCACTTGTGTTGGTGCAGGAAACCACTTTTGCACTTGTATTAGTGTGGAAAAACCACTTTTCGCACTTGTGTTAGTGTTGAAAAACCACTTTTCGCACTTGTGTTAGTGTTGAAAAACCACTTTTCACACTTGTGTTAGTGTTGAAAAACCAATTTTCGCACTCGTGTTGGTGCAGGAAACTACTTTTGCACTTGTATTAGTGTGGAAAAAACACTTTTCGCACTTGTGTTAGTGTTGAAAAACCACTTTTTGCACTTGTGTTAGTGTTGAAAAACCACTTTTCGCACTTGTGTTGGTGCAGGAAACCACTTTTGCACTTGTATTAGTGTGGAAAAAACCATTTTTGCACTTGTGATAGTGTTGAAAAACCACTTTTCACACTTGTGTTGGTGCAGGAAACCACTTTTGCACTTGTATTAGTGTGGAAAAACCACTTTTCGCACTTGTGTTAGTGTTGAAAAACCACTTTTCGCACTTGTGTTAGTGTTGAAAAACCACTTTTCGCACTTGTGTTGGTGCAGGAAACCACTTTTGCACTTGTATTAGTGTGGAAAAACCACTTTTCACACTTGTGTTAGTGTTGAAAAACCATTTTTCGCACTTGTGTTGGTGCAGGAAACCACTTTTGCACTTGTATTAGTGTGGAAAAAACACTTTTTGCACTTGTGATAGTGTTGAAAAACCACTTTTCGCACTTGTGTTAGTGTTGAAAAACCACTTTTCGCACTTGCGTTGGTGCAGGAAACCACATTTGCACTTGTATTAGTGTGGAAAAACCATTTTTCGCACTTGTGTTAGTGTTGAAAAACCATTTTTCGCACTTGTGTTGGTGCAGGAAACCACTTTTGCACTTGTATTAGTGTGGAAAAACCACTTTTCGCACTTGTGTTAGTGTTGAAAAACCACTTTTCGCACGTGTGTTAGTGTTGAAAAACCACTTTTTGCACTTGTGTTAGTGTTGAAAAACCACTTTTTGCACTTGTGTTAGTGTTGAAAAACCACTTTTCGCACTTGTGTTAGGGTTGAAAAACCAATTTTCGCACTTGTGTTGGTGCAGGAAACCACTTTTGCACTTGTATTAATTAGTGTGGAAAAAACACTTTTTGCACTTGTGATAGTGTTGAAAACCACTTTTCGCACTTGTGTTAGTGTTGAAAAACCACTTTTCGCACTTGTATTGGTGCAGGAAACCACTTTTGCACTTGTATTAGTGTGGAAAAACCACTTTTCGCACTTGTGTTAGTGTTGAAAAACCACTTTTCGCACTTGTGTTAGCGTTGAAAAACCACTTTTCGCACTTGTGTTGGTGCAGGAAACCACTTTTGCACTTGTATTAGTGTGGAAAAAACACTTTTTGCACTTGTGATAGTGTTGAAAAACCACTTTTCGCACTTGTGTTAGTGTTGAAAAACCACTTTTCGCACTTGTGTTGGTGCAGGAAACCACTTTTGCACTTGTATTAGAGTAGAAAAACCACTTTTTGCACTTGTGTTAGTGTTGAAAAACCACTTTTCGCACTTGTGTTGGTGTTGAAAAACCACTTTTCGCACTTGTGTTGGTGCAGGAAACCACTTTTGCACTTGTATTAGTGTGGAAAAACCACTTTTCGCACTTGTGTTAGTGTTGAAAAACCACTTTTCGCACTTGTGTTAGTGTTGAAAAACCACTTTTCACACTTGTGTTAGTGTTGAAAAACCAATTTTCGCACTCGTGTTGGTGTAGGAAACTACTTTTGCACTTGTATTAGTGTGGAAAAAACACTTTTCGCACTTGTGTTAGTGTTGAAAAACCACTTTTTGCACTTGTGTTAGTGTTGAAAAACCACTTTTCGCACTTGTGTTGGTGCAGGAAACCACTTTTGCACTTGTATTAGTGTGGAAAAAACAATTTTTGCACTTGTGATAGTGTTGAAAAACCACTTTTCACACCTGTGTTGGTGCAGGAAACCACTTTTGCACTTGTATTAGTGTGGAAAAACCACTTTTCGCACTTGTGTTAGTGTTGAAAAACCACTTTTCGCACTTGTGTTAGTGTTGAAAAACCACTTTTCGCACTTGTGTTGGTGCAGGAAACCACTTTTGCACTTGTATTAGTGTGGAAAAAACACTTTTTGCACTTGTGATAGTGTTGAAAAACCACTTTTCGCACTTGTGTTAGTGTTGAAAAACCACTTTTCGCACTTGCGTTGGTGCAGGAAACCACATTTGCACTTGTATTAGTGTGGAAAAACCACATTTCGCACTTGTGTTAGTGTTGAAAAACCATTTTTCGCACTTGTGTTGGTGCAGGAAACCACTTTTGCACTTGTATTAGTGTGGAAAAAACACTTTTTGCACTTGTGATAGTGTTGAAAAACCACTTTTCGCACTTGTGTTAGTGTTGAAAAACCACTTTTCGCACTTGCGTTGGTGCAGGAAACCACATTTGCACTTGTATTAGTGTGGAAAAACCATTTTTCGCACTTGTGTTAGTGTTGAAAAACCATTTTTCGCACTTGTGTTGGTGCAGGAAACCACTTTTGCACTTGTATTAGTGTGGAAAAACCACTTTTCGCACTTGTATTAGTGTTGAAAAACCACTTTTTGCACTTGTGTTAGTGTTGAAAAACCACTTTTTGCACTTGTGTTAGTGTTGAAAAACCACTTTTTGCACTTGTGTTAGTGTTGAAAAACCACTTTTCGCACTTGTGTTAGGGTTGAAAAACCACTTTTCGCACTTGTGTTGGTGCAGGAAACCACTTTTGCACTTGTATTAGTGTGGAAAAACCACTTTTCGCACTTGTATTAGTGTTGAAAAACCACTTTTTGCACTTGTGTTAGTGTTGAAAAACCACTTTTTGCACTTGTGTTAGTGTTGAAAAACCACTTTTTGCACTTGTGTTAGTGTTGAAAAACCACTTTTCGCACTTGTGTTAGGGTTGAAAAACCACTTTTCGCACTTGTGTTAGCGTTGAAAAACCACTTTTCGCACTTGTGTTGGTGCAGGAAACCACTTTTGCACTTGTATTAGTGTGGAAAAAACACTTTTTGCACTTGTGATAGTGTTGAAAAACCACTTTTCGCACTTGTGTTAGTGTTGAAAAACCACTTTTCGCACTTGTGTTGGTGCAGGAAACCACTTTTGCACTTGTATTAGAGTAGAAAAACCACTTTTTGCACTTGTGTTAGTGTTGAAAAACCACTTTTCGCACTTGTGTTGGTGTTGAAAAACCACTTTTCGCACTTGTGTTGGTGCAGGAAACCACTTTTGCACTTGTATTAGTGTGGAAAAACCACTTTTCGCACTTGTGTTAGTGTTGAAAAACCACTTTTCGCACTTGTGTTAGTGTTGAAAAACCACTTTTCACACTTGTGTTAGTGTTGAAAAACCAATTTTCGCACTCGTGTTGGTGTAGGAAACTACTTTTGCACTTGTATTAGTGTGGAAAAAACACTTTTCGCACTTGTGTTAGTGTTGAAAAACCACTTTTTGCACTTGTGTTAGTGTTGAAAAACCACTTTTCGCACTTGTGTTGGTGCAGGAAACCACTTTTGCACTTGTATTAGTGTGGAAAAAACAATTTTTGCACTTGTGATAGTGTTGAAAAACCACTTTTCACACCTGTGTTGGTGCAGGAAACCACTTTTGCACTTGTATTAGTGTGGAAAAACCACTTTTCGCACTTGTGTTAGTGTTGAAAAACCACTTTTCGCACTTGTGTTAGTGTTGAAAAACCACTTTTCGCACTTGTGTTGGTGCAGGAAACCACTTTTGCACTTGTATTAGTGTGGAAAAAACACTTTTTGCACTTGTGATAGTGTTGAAAAACCACTTTTCGCACTTGTGTTAGTGTTGAAAAACCACTTTTCGCACTTGCGTTGGTGCAGGAAACCACATTTGCACTTGTATTAGTGTGGAAAAACCACATTTCGCACTTGTGTTAGTGTTGAAAAACCATTTTTCGCACTTGTGTTGGTGCAGGAAACCACTTTTGCACTTGTATTAGTGTGGAAAAAACACTTTTTGCACTTGTGATAGTGTTGAAAAACCACTTTTCGCACTTGTGTTAGTGTTGAAAAACCACTTTTCGCACTTGCGTTGGTGCAGGAAACCACATTTGCACTTGTATTAGTGTGGAAAAACCATTTTTCGCACTTGTGTTAGTGTTGAAAAACCATTTTTCGCACTTGTGTTGGTGCAGGAAACCACTTTTGCACTTGTATTAGTGTGGAAAAACCACTTTTCGCACTTGTATTAGTGTTGAAAAACCACTTTTTGCACTTGTGTTAGTGTTGAAAAACCACTTTTTGCACTTGTGTTAGTGTTGAAAAACCACTTTTTGCACTTGTGTTAGTGTTGAAAAACCACTTTTCGCACTTGTGTTAGGGTTGAAAAACCACTTTTCGCACTTGTGTTGGTGCAGGAAACCACTTTTGCACTTGTATTAGTGTGGAAAAACCACTTTTCGCACTTGTATTAGTGTTGAAAAACCACTTTTTGCACTTGTGTTAGTGTTGAAAAACCACTTTTTGCACTTGTGTTAGTGTTGAAAAACCACTTTTTGCACTTGTGTTAGTGTTGAAAAACCACTTTTCGCACTTGTGTTAGGGTTGAAAAACCACTTTTCGCACTTGTGTTGGTGCAGGAAACCACTTTTGCACTTGTATTAGTGTGGAAAAACCACTTTTCGCACTTGTGTTAGTGTTGAAAAACCACTTTTCGCACTTGTGTTGGTGTTGAAAAACCACTTTTCGCACTTGTGTTGGTGCAGGAAACCACATTTGCACTTGTATTAGTGTGGAAAAACCACTTTTCGCACTTGTGTTAGTGTTGAAAAACCACTTTTCGCACTTGTGTTAGTGTTGAAAAACCACTTTTCACACTTGTGTTAGTGTTGAAAAACCAATTTTCGCACTCGTGTTGGTGCAGGAAACTACTTTTGCACTTGTATTAGTGTGGAAAAAACACTTTTCGCACTTGTGTTAGTGTTGAAAAACCACTTTTTGCACTTGTGTTAGTGTTGAAAAACCACTTTTCGCACTTGTGTTGGTGCAGGAAACCACTTTTGCACTTGTATTAGTGTGGAAAAAACAATTTTTGCACTTGTGATAGTGTTGAAAAACCACTTTTCACACTTGTGTTGGTGCAGGAAACCACTTTTGCACTTGTATTAGTGTTGAAAAACCACTTTTCGCACTTGTGTTAGTGTTGAAAAACCACTTTTCGCACTTGTGTTGGTGCAGGAAACCACTTTTGCACTTGTATTAGTGTGGAAAAAACACTTTTTGCACTTGTGATAGTGTTGAAAAACCACTTTTCGCACTTGTGTTAGTGTTGAAAAACCACTTTTTGTACTTGCGTTGGTGCAGGAAACCACATTTGCACTTGTATTAGTGTGGAAAAACCACTTTTCGCACTTGTGTTAGTGTTGAAAAACCATTTTTCGCACTTGTGTTGGTGCAGGAAACCACTTTTGCACTTGTATTAGTGTGGAAAAAACACTTTTTGCACTTGTGATAGTGTTGAAAAACCACTTTTCGCACTTGTGTTAGTGTTGAAAAACCACTTTTCGCACTTGCGTTGGTGCAGGAAACCACATTTGCACTTGTATTAGTGTGGAAAAACCATTTTACGCACTTGTGTTAGTGTTGAAAACCATTTTTCGCACTTGTGTTGGTGCAGGAAACCACTTTTGCACTTGTATTAGTGTGGAAAAACCACTTTTCGCACTTGTGTTAGTGTTGAAAAACCACTTTTCGCACTTGTGTTAGTGTTGAAAAACCACTTTTTGCACTTGTGTTAGTGTTGAAAAACCACTTTTTGCACTTGTGTTAGTGTTGAAAAACCACTTTTCGCACTTGTGTTAGGGTTGAAAAACCAATTTTCGCACTTGTGTTGGTGCAGGAAACCACTTTTGCACTTGTATTAGTTTGGAAAAACCACTTTTCGCACTTGTGTTAGTGTTGAAAAACCACTTTTCGCACTTGTGTTAGTGTGGAAAAACCACTTTTCGCACTTGTGTTAGTGTTGAAAAACCACTTTTCGCACTTGTGTTAGTGTTGAAAAACCACTTTTCACACTTGTGTTAGTGTTGAAAAACCAATTTTCGCACTCGTGTTGGTGCAGGAAACTACTTTTGCACTTGTATTAGTGTGGAAAAAACACTTTTCGCACTTGTGTTAGTGTTGAAAAACCACTTTTTGCACTTGTGTTAGTGTTGAAAAACCACTTTTCGCACTTGTGTTGGTGCAGGAAACCACTTTTGCACTTGTATTAGTGTGGAAAAAACAATTTTTGCACTTGTGATAGTGTTGAAAAACCACTTTTCACACTTGTGTTGGTGCAGGAAACCACTTTTGCACTTGTATTAGTGTGGAAAAACCACTTTTCGCACTTGTGGTAGTGTTGAAAAACCACTTTTCGCACTTGTGTTAGTGTTGAAAAACCACTTTTCGCACTTGTGTTGGTGCAGGAAACCACTTTTGCACTTGTATTAGTGTGGAAAAAACACTTTTTGCACTTGTGATAGTGTTGAAAAACCACTTTTCGCACTTGTGTTAGTGTTGAAAAACCACTTTTCGTACTTGCGTTGGTGCAGGAAACCACATTTGCACTTGTATTAGTGTGGAAAAACCACTTTTCGCACTTGTGTTAGTGTTGAAAAACCATTTTTCGCACTTGTGTTAGTGTTGAAAAACCACTTTTCGCACTTGCGTTGGTGCAGGAAACCACATTTGCACTTGTATTAGTGTGGAAAAACCATTTTACGCACTTGTGTTAGTGTTGAAAACCATTTTTCGCACTTGTGTTGGTGCAGGAAACCACTTTTGCACTTGTATTAGTGTGGAAAAACCACTTTTCGCACTTGTGTTAGTGTTGAAAAACCACTTTTCGCACTTGTGTTAGTGTTGAAAAACCACTTTTTGCACTTGTGTTAGTGTTGAAAAACCACTTTTTGCACTTGTGTTAGTGTTGAAAAACCACTTTTCGCACTTGTGTTAGGGTTGAAAAACCAATTTTCGCACTTGTGTTGGTGCAGGAAACCACTTTTGCACTTGTATTAGTTTGGAAAAACCACTTTTCGCACTTGTGTTAGTGTTGAAAAACCACTTTTCGCACTTGTGTTAGTGTTGAAAAACCACTTTTCGCACTTGTGTTAGTGTTGAAAAACCACTTTTCGCACTTGTGTTGGTGCAGGAAACCACTTTTGCACTTGTATTAGTTTGGAAAAACCACTTTTCGCACTTGTGTTAGTGTTGAAAAACCACTTTTCGCACTTGTGTTAGTGTTGAAAAACCACTTTTCGCACTTGTGTTGGTGCAGGAAACCACTTTTGCACTTGTATTAGAGTAGAAAAACCACTTTTTGCACTTGTGTTAGTGTTGAAAAACCACTTTTCACACTTGTGTTGGTGTTGAAAAACCACTTTTCGCACTTGTGTTGGTGCAGGAAACCACTTTTGCACTTGTATTAGTGTGGAAAAACCACTTTTCGCACTTGTGTTAGTGTTGAAAAACCACTTTTCGCACTTGTGTTAGTGTTGAAAAACCACTTTTCACACTTGTGTTAGTGTTGAAAAACCAATTTTCGCACTCGTGTTGGGTGCAGGAAACTACTTTTGCACTTGTATTAGTGTGGAAAAAACACTTTTCGCACTTGTGTTAGTGTTGAAAAACCACTTTTTGCACTTGTGTTAGTGTTGAAAAACCACTTTTCGCACTTGTGTTGGTGCAGGAAACCACTTTTGCACTTGTATTAGTGTGGAAAAAACCATTTTTGCACTTGTGATAGTGTTGAAAAACCACTTTTCACACTTGTGTTGGTGCAGGAAACCACTTTTGCACTTGTATTAGTGTGGAAAAACCACTTTTCGCACTTGTGTTAGTGTTGAAAAACCACTTTTCGCACTTGTGTTAGTGTTGAAAAACCACTTTTCGCACTTGTGTTGGTGCAGGAAACCACTTTTGCACTTGTATTAGTGTGGAAAAAACACTTTTTGCACTTGTGATAGTGTTGAAAAACCACTTTTCGCACTTGTGTTAGTGTTGAAAAACCACTTTTCGCACTTGCGTTGGTGCAGGAAACCACATTTGCACTTGTATTAGTGTGGAAAAACCACTTTTCACACTTGTGTTAGTGTTGAAAAACCATTTTTCGCACTTGTGTTGGTGCAGGAAACCACTTTTGCACTTGTATTAGTGTGGAAAAAACACTTTTTGCACTTGTGATAGTGTTGAAAAACCACTTTTCGCACTTGTGTTAGTGTTGAAAAACCACTTTTCGCACTTGCGTTGGTGCAGGAAACCACATTTGCACTTGTATTAGTGTGGAAAAACCATTTTCGCACTTGTGTTAGTGTTGAAAAACCATTTTTCGCACTTGTGTTGGTGCAGGAAACCACTTTTGCACTTGTATTAGTGTGGAAAAACCACTTTTCGCACTTGTATTAGTGTTGAAAAACCACTTTTTGCACTTGTGTTAGTGTTGAAAAACCACTTTTTGCACTTGTGTTAGTGTTGAAAAACACTTTTTGCACTTGTGTTAGTGTTGAAAAACCACTTTTCGCACTTGTGTTAGGGTTGAAAAACCACTTTTCGCACTTGTGTTGGTGCAGGAAACCACTTTTGCACTTGTATTAGTGTGGAAAAACCACTTTTCGCACTTGTATTAGTGTTGAAAAAACCACTTTTGCACTTGTGTTAGTGTTGAAAAACCACTTTTTGCACTTGTGTTAGTGTTGAAAAACCACTTTTTGCACTTGTGTTAGTGTTGAAAAACCACTTTTCGCACTTGTGTTAGGGTTGAATAAACCACTTTTCGCACTTGTGTGTTGGTGCAGGAAACCACTTTTGCACTTGTATTAGTGTGGAAAAACCACTTTTCGGCACTTGTGTTAGTGTTGAAAAACCACTTTTCGCACTTGTGTTGTGGTGTTGAAAAACCACTTTTCGCACTTGTGTTGGTGCAGGGAAACCACATTTGCACTTGTATTAGTGTGGAAAAACCACTTTTCGCACTTGTGTTTAGTGTTGAAAAACCACTTTCGCACTTGTGTTAGTGTTGAAAAACCACTTTTCACACTTGTGTTAGTGTTGAAAAACCAATTTTCGCACTCGTGTTGGTGCAGGAACTACTTTTGCACTTGTATTAGTGTGGAAAAAACACTTTTCGCACTTGTGTTAGTGTTGAAAAACCACTTTTTGCACTTGTGTTAGTGTTGAAAAACCACTTTTCGCACTTGTGTTGGTGCAGGAAACACTTTTGCACTTGTATTAGTGTGGAGAAAAAACAATTTTTGCACTTGTGATAGTGTTGAAAAACCACTTTTCACACTTGTGTTGGTGCAGGAAACCACTTTTGCACTTGTATTAGTGTTGAAAAACCACTTTTCGCACTTGTGTTAGTGTTGAAAAACCACTTTTCGCACTTGTGTTGGTGCAGGAAACCACTTTTGCACTTGTATTAGTGTGGAAAAAACACTTTTTGCACTTGTGATAGTGTTGAAAAAACCACTTTTCGCACTTGTGTTAGTGTTGAAAAACCACTTTTTGTACTTGCGTTGGTGCAGGAAACCACATTTGCACTTGTATTAGTGTGGAAAAACCACTTTTCGCACTTGTGTTAGTGTTGAAAAACCATTTTTTCGCACTTGTGTTGGTGCAGGAAACCACTTTTGCACTTGTATTAGTGTGGAAAAAACACTTTTTGCACTTGTGATAGTGTTGAAAAACCACTTTTCGCACTTGTGTTAGTGTTGAAAAACCACTTTTCGCACTTGCGTTGGTGCAGGAAACCACATTTGCACTTGTATTAGTGTGGAAAAACCATTTTACGCACTTGTGTTAGTGTTGAAAACCATTTTTCGCACTTGTGTTGGTGCAGGAAACCACTTTTGCACTTGTATTAGTGTGGAAAAACCACTTTTCGCACTTGTGTTAGTGTTGAAAAACCACTTTTCGCACTTGTGTTAGTGTTGAAAAACCACTTTTTGCACTTGTGTTAGTGTTGAAAAAACCACTTTTTGCACTTGTGTTAGTGTTGAAAAACCACTTTCGCACTTGTGTTAGGGTTGAAAAACCATTTTCGCACTTGTGTTGGTGCAGGAAACCACTTTTGCACTTGTATTAGTTTGGAGAAAACCACTTTTCGCACTTGTGTTAGTGTTGAAAAACCACTTTTCGCACTTGTGTTAGTGTGGAAAAACCACTTTTCGCACTTGTGTTAGTGTTGAAAAACCACTTTCGCACTTGTGTTAGTGTTGAAAAAACCACTTTTCAACTTGTGTTAGTGTTGAAAAACCAATTTTCGCACTCGTGTTGG
>NW_027619043.1:0-54483 GCF_964187855.1 Myxine glutinosa
TTGTGCGAACACGGCGGCCATTCCGCTCGGCCCATCATAACATCTAAGTCGTGTCCGTAACAATATATATGTATATATATGTATATATATGTATGTATATATATGTATATATATGTATGTATATATATGTATATATATGTATATATATATATATATATATATATATGTATGTATGTATATATATATATTATATATATGTATATATATATATATATATGTATGTATATATATATATTTCTATATATATAAAACACAGTTTGTGTGTGTGTGTTTGTGTGTGTGTGTGTGTGTGTAATGTTACCGATAGACTCCTAAACGGAGAGGCTTACGTGCTTGATATTTGACATAGACATGGCCATTGAGCGTGGGACGAACATGGCCGAACTCAAAATATTTGACAATCCATATTTTTTATTCATATTTACCTCAGCGCATTTCAGCGAAGTACCCGCTAATCTCAGCCGGTTCCAGAGCAGCTCGCTGATTCGCTCAGAGCGATCACGTGATGTTCCATTCCCGTCGCCAGACTGATTCGCTCAGAGCGATCACGTGATGTTCCATCCCGTCACACGTCACTTCACCTTTTATGCGATCGTGTTTTGTATCGATTTTGTGCGATATGAATTAAATGTCTTTGAAACAGCTGTGAAACGTCTTTCCACAACCCTTCCATAATCGATTGGAGCAGTTTCTTGCCGCACAAAACGAGATCCGCGAAGCGAGTTGGTCGAGTCGTGCTGACCAAGATGGCGACACGGCGGCTTCACTTTTCACGGAGTATGAGCATTCTATATATTTCAATTCAGTGCGCCTGTGATTTGTGGCATAGACATGACCATTGGGCCTTCACGGTGTAATTTGTGCGAGGCTTTTGTCCGAGTGAGCTTGAGTCGAGAGGGCGAATGTACGGGTTGGGAATGTACGGGTCTCCCTTCCCCCGCCGGCAACGCCGGTACTGGAGGACGTCACAGGATCGGTGAGTCTCCAAAATCCGCTTCGTGCTGTTGCGAATATGCAGGACTATGTCCGATTGTTGTGCTGCTCTCCGACCATGAGAACTGCAACGTCATTGTTGACTGGCCATCCCCTTCCCTCCCCCTTCCCCCTCCCCCGTCCGTCCCCCCTTCCCTTCCCCCTCCACCCTACCCCCTCCACCCTACCCCTCCCTTTCCCCCCTCCACCCTACCCCCTCCCCTTCTCCCCTCCCCCTCCATTTTCCCCCTCCCCCTCCATTTTCCACCTCCCCTCCCCCACCCTTCTCCCCTCCCCCCCTCTTCTCCCCTCCGCCCCCGTTCCCCTCCCCCCTCCCCCTCTCCCCCTTCCCATCCTTCACCCTCCCATCCCTCACCCTCCCATCCCTCACCCTCCCATCCCTCACCCTCCCCATCCCCATCCCCCCTCTTCCCTCCCCCTTCCCCTCCCCCCTTCCCCCTCCCCCCTTCCTCCTCCCCTCCCCCCTTCCCCCTCCCCTCCCCCCTCCCCCTCCCCTCGCCCCTCCCCCTTCCCCCCTTCCCCCCTCCCCTCCCCCCTCCCCCTTCCCCCTCCCCTCCCCCTCCCCCTTCCCCTCTTCCCCCTCCCCTCCCTCCTCCCTCCTCCTCCTCCCCTCCTTCTCTCCCCCTCCCACCCCCTCCCATCCCTCACCCTCCTCATCCCCCCCTCTTCTCCCCTCTCCCCCTCCCCCTCCCACTCTTCTCGCCTCCCCCCCGTTCCCCTCCCCTCCCCTCCCCCGCCCGGCAATGCCGGGTACTTCTGCTAGTATATATATATATATATATATATATATATATATATACAGTGGAACCTTGACTTACGAGTTTAATTCGTTCTGTGACCGAGCTCGTAACTCAAATTGCTCGTATCTCAAATCAAATTTCCCCATTGAAATGCATTGAAATGCTATTAATCCGTTCCAGCCCGCCAAAAACCACACCAATTTTTTTTAAAATATACAGTATATATAAAAATATCTCGCGCTTTATATTTCACCTGTATGCAGCATACAAGTTGGCAGGATGGCCTGGACTGGAGGTACGCACACTTGACTCTAAAGTCTAAACTGTCCAGCCTGGGTTTGAATCCCGACCCAGCTATAACCTGTCATGTCGGTGTTTCACAGGCAGGGTGATTCATCAATGTGTGTACCGCTAAACTGGGCGCCCCGTTTGCGTCCCATTAGTTGTTGGATGTTAAGGATCTCACCGTGTTTTCCACAAAGAGAAGGCGAGCTATCGCCGGCACTCTGAACAAGTTGTGGCCTGGCATGGCATGAACATGAAAACATGAACATGAACATGAAATGTTCGACATGAACATGAAATTTTCCAAAATAACCAAAATGCGAAAACAAAAATGCAGTGCTATACGACAGAGATACTGTACGTGCACGGCAAGATAACCACGTGACCGGAACCCACCTGGCGGCGTAAACTCAAAATAACCGAAATGCAAAAACTAAAATGCAGCGTTATACGACAGAGATACTGTACTTGAACGGCAAGATAACCACGTGACCGGGTGGCGAAAGCTCGTAACTCGGATCTCGGCTCGCATCTCAAAGCAATAAACCGCCCGAGCGACGGCTCGTATCTCGAAAAACTCGTAAGTTGGGGCACTCGTAAGTCAAGGTTCCACTGTATATATATATATATATATATATATATATATATATATATATATATATATATATATATATATATATATATATATTTATAGTTACGGATTCGTCACTTCCGTTGTTGTGGTTTTCATCCACTGTAAACATTTTCGATTCCATGTACTATTATTGTTGTCGTTTGAGGGAAATGGAGGTTACTATTTTCAAAAGGTAAAAAAGTAATGTTTTAAATGAAACTGGAACCGGACGACGAAGAGGAAGAGGAGAAGAAGGCGGAGCGAGTGAGTCGGACAAGAAAGCCGAGTTGCTTCGAGGTCCTGAGCGAACGTTGGCGAACGAAGGTCACGTGTGAACTTCGGGTTTCCCAAGAAAGGGATTCCTGCGACAGAGTTGTTATCGCTGTGACAGATCAACCTGCGTGTCAGGTTTTGTGGTCGATTCCGGAGAGAATCATCAGAGTGCCGTTACGCCACGAGAACGGGCCGTCTGCCATTTTGACTCGCGCAGGATTTGCACATCGTTCAAGGTTTTTTCACCTCGCTTTAATCATTGTCAGCGCATTCAGACGTGGATCTGGTGTGTGTGTGTGACGTGGCTTTTGAGTGGAAAATCTACGGTTCGCCAATTGGGAGCAGTGAAACGTCCATAACCGAGGGTGTGATTTCCCATTCGCCTGGAGGGCGCCTTTGGATTTCCCAGTCGCCTTGAGGGCGCCTTTGCGCAGCTTTGGCCGCGTGACTGTGACTGTCAACCCAACAGGATTCTGGTCTCGATACGACATCGTACGGACGATCGCTGGAGCGGATCGACTTTGGCTTGAAGCCGGAATTAACTTTGGCTTGAAGCCGGGAATACAGACATTGGGAATCTTCTTCTTTTCGCTCATTTGGAGCACAGTGAGTTATATTGTACGAACCTGATGGTACCATCAGAGGAAATATATATTGGTTGTGCAATTGATTACCTTCGCAAAAGCGGAAGGTTATGTTTTGATCGCTGTGTATTTATTTGTATGTCTGTGTGTGTGTGTGTATGTTATTCGCATAACTCAAAAAGTATTCAACCGATTCGCATGAAATTTGGTGGGATGATAGGTTATTATCCGGGAACCATTTGATTAGATTTTGGAATCGATCGGGTCAAAGGTCAAGGTCAAGGTCATGAAAAGGTCAAAATCGTCTTTAATTTGAAACAAATCTTCCCGCATGACAACGTAGGTGTGGCTTTGCTACACAGATCTTGTAGTCTTTTATTTTGGCAACAAAAGTAGCTGCGGCGAAGGTATGCGCTCTACCGAGTGCCCGTTCTAGTTGCTGTTGTTTTTGTGTTGTTATTCTTGTGTGACCTCAATACAATATTTGTTTGCTGGTAACAATTGGTGTGGTTTCACCATTGATCTTTGACACAGAATAACACATCTTTCTATCGTGACTCCTCTCGGGGCTCGGAGGTACACCGTGACCGGGGTCTGGGGAGGAGCACGGAACAGAAATTGGGGGCTCATCTGGGATTAAATTGCCTAACTCATCCGGGATAGAATTCCCTAACAATCCCAAAATTCCCAAATTTGGAATTTTTCTAACATTCCCCAAATAAAAAAAAAAAAAAAAATTGAAGGTGCGGAGAACAAATATTCATGGAGGTGGCCGAGAGATGACTATGGGGACAAATCTGATACCGCGACTTTTAGGGATCAGAAGACTACAGTTCCAAGACAGACTTATCTTCCGGGGGGCCCGAGGCAGACCACGAGTTTTTCCTCCGGGCCTACTTGCGTTTTTTGCAAGAAACCTGGACATTTGATGTCCCAATGTTACGCCCTGAAAAGGAAAAATCAGGAGCAGAATCAGACTAGTACAACTCCGAATGCATTGGCCAATGCGAGAAATCGTCCTTGGAGGACAGTGCCTTGTGAAGGTTCCCATGCCAAAGTTACGGCATCACAGAACGACCTTGTTCAAGAGGGCTACAAACCTTTTATTTCAGAGGGGTTTGTGTCACTGGATGGAGACTTAACGAACCAGAGACCTGTTAGGGTATTGAGGGACACAGGAGCACATCAATCTTTGATGCTTGAGGGCATTTTGCCATTGTCAGAGAAGATGGCAACTGGTGTTAGTGTTCTTTGACAGGGGGTTGGTGGCTATGTTAAAGCAACACTTCATGTCATCCATTTGAAGTCTGATTTGGTGTCAGGACCAGTCACCGTAGGTTTACAAGCCACTCTTCCTGTAGAGGGAATATCTTTTGTTATCGGGAATGATTTGGCCGGTGGTCGAGTTTCTGGTAATCCGATGTTTGTTGAAAAGCCTAGTATGGAAAATAACACCGCACAGTTAGAGCAGGAGATTCCGGGTATCTTTCCATCCTGTGCCGCGACTCGTGCTATGGGTAGGACGCGCTCTGAAGAGAAGGAGAAGGTACTGACGTCACGCTTTGCACAGGCACGTCTTGTCAAGTACCCTCAAACTAAGTGTCAACACACACAAGTCATGGATGGAGGCAATGTTGGCAAGCTCTTTGTAGGTGGACTGAACTTTGACACAAGTGAAGATGTTCTGGACTCTATCTTTGGCAAATAAGGACCACTCTTGGAAGTGCTGCTGATAAAAGACAGGGAGACGCAAAAGTCGAGAGGGTTTAGCTTTGTCACGTAGAGAAGGCAGGCCATGGGCGTCGAGGGGGCTACAGAGGAGGAAAACGTCGAGGTAGTTTCAGGGGTGGCTATGGCTCCCGGGGTGGGAGTAGTAGTTTTGGTGGCGGCTGCAGTCGTGATTACTACGGAGGCTCCCAGCAGCAGCAGCGCAGTTTTGGTAACTCTCGATGGGATGACTATTACGGTGGTAGCCGAGATGGGGACCGCTACTCACGTGACTACAGCACCCGACTCTACAACCGTGATTATGATTTTTATGATCAAGAGAAGAGTTGGAAGCACTGAGTGCTCAGGAGCAGCCAAGCCAAGATTCCTCCACGGATTAACCTGTGAACTCCACGTTCCTAAATGCGTCCATGCAGTGAATACTTCCATGCCTCACCACCCAACCACCATGAAACCTGGTTCTCAGCTTGGCCTCCTTCGAAAAGTGCTATAGATTTGCTTTGCTTTGGATTTTTTTTATCACAACCCCTTAACCTTCATTCAAAAAATGAAAAATAAAACCCAGAGGTTGATGAGATGGAGTTTGGCTTTGCAGGAGTTCAACTTGGAAATTGAGCATGTAAAGGGCAGGGACAATGTCGTTGCTGATGCTTTGTCCACAGTGAATTAACTTTGGAAATTTCTGTAGGTTGTTTTGAAGTTTTGTTGCTTTATTTTGGGGAATGTTAATTATTGTTGCTCACGTGAATTGATAATTTGGGTGTGAGTTTTACTTTTGTTTGTTAAAAGAGTTTTTGCCTGCAAAGAAAGTTTTCACGATGTTCAAACTTTCTTTCTTGAGGGGGGGAAGTGTTACAGATTAGTCACTTCCGTTGTTGTGGTTTTCATCCACTGTAAACATTTTCGATTCCATGTTCTATTATTGTTGTCGTTTGAGGGAAATGGAGGTTACTATTTTCAAAAGGTAAAAAAGTAATGTTTTAAATGAAACCGGAACCGGACGACGACGAAGAAGAGGAAGAGGAGGAGAAGAAGGCGGAGCGAGTGAGTCGGAAAAGAAAGCCGAGTTGCTTTGAGGTCCTGAGCGAACGTTGGCGAACGAAGGTCACGTGTGAACTTCGGGTTTCCCAGGAAAGGGATTCCTGCGACAGAGTTGTTATCGCTGTGACAGATCAACGTGCGTGTCAGGTTTTGTGGTTGATTCCGGAGAGAATCATCAGAGTGCCGTTACGCCACGAGAACGGGCCGTCGGCCATTTTGACTCGTGCAGGATTTGCACTTCGTTCAAGGTTTTTTCGCCTCGCTTTAATCATTGTCACCACATTCAGATGTGGATCTGGTGTGTGTGTATGTGACGTGGCTTTTGAGTGGAAAATCTGCGGTTCGCCGATTGGGAGCCGTGAAACGTCCATACCCGAGGGTGTGATTTCCCAGTCGCTTTGAGCGTGCCTTTGCGCAGCTTTGGCCGCGTGACTGTGACTGTCAACCCAACGGGATTCTAGTCTCGATACGACATCGTACGGACGATCGCTGGAGCGGATCGACTTTGGCTTGAAGCCGGAATCAACTTTTTTTTTTTTTTTTTTCTTTTTGTATACTGAATCGAGGCTCGTGAAGGAGTTAACATTTACTTCACAAACAAATCAACCAGACAAACAAAATATGTAAAAAGAGGGAGCGGAAGACAAGATGGGGAGAGAAGGGGAAGCACACAAACACAACATTTGAGAGCAGGGAGATGTGTGGGAGGGAGAGGGCTTGGGGGAAGGAGGCGTGGGAAGGGGGGTGGGGGGTGGGGGTGGGAGAAGTATAAAACACAAGGACTCCAAGGACTTCCAGGACAGAAGTTGGTATTTCAAAAAAGTGGAATTGGGGTGAAATTAGCGGGGGTAGAAAAGATCAAGGTTTTGGACGGGGGAAGATAAGAGATGGTGGTGAACAGCTGTTTTAAAGACATGGAGGGTGGAGTGGGATTGAAGAGAGTGAGGGAGTTTGTTCCAGAGGCGGGAGAAAAGAGGCATGAAGGAGTGAAGGTGAGCAGAGAGTCTTGATTTTGGCAGTTTAACCATAAGAGGGTTGCAGGCAGATCTTGTGCGACCTGTAGGAATATTTGCGGGACAGAGCCCAGAAAGAGCTGGGGGGCAAGGCCAGAGAGGAGTCGGTAGAAGACGGAAAGACCACCAATCTGCCTGCGGTGAGTGAGTGAGAGGCCCTTGGAGTTGGCTTCATCGCGTGAGATTCCAATGATTCTGAGCGCTTTGGTTTCAACAGCGTGAAGACGAGCTAGGTGTGAGGCAGGAGCACCAGCCCAGAGGGGAGAGCAGTATTCCATTGAGCTGCGGATGAAAGCCTTGTATGTGGTGAGGAGCTCAGGTGTGCCAAGGAAGGACTTCGCACGATGGAGGATGCCCAGTCGGCGACTGGCTTTGGAGGCCAGATTTGAAATGTTGTTTTCCCAGGAAAGATCATGGCAGATAGTGAGACCCAAAAGCTTGAGTGACAGAACTTCTTGGAGAGGATTATTCAGAAAGTAGATGGGAGGGTTGTCCAGTCTGTCTTTTCGGAGAGACATCGTAAGAGTGTGAGATTTGTCAGGATTGAAAGACATGTTCCACTTGTTTGCCCAGTCTGTGATTTTGTCCAGGTCTGCAGAGAGTGAGGAGGCTGCAGACTGCCGATCTGAGGGATGAAGAATGGAGCGACAGAGAGTAGAGTCATCAGCAAAGAGATAGAGAGGATTTTCAAGAGAGTCAGAGAGATCATTGATGAAGACCAGAAAAAGCACAGGGCCCAGAACACTGCCTTGGGGAACTCCAGCCTGAACAGGAAGAGGAGATGAGAGAAACCCATTCAGGGCCACACGTTGACGACGACTAGAGAGGAAGTCCGCCAGCCATGCGTGGAGATTTCCATGGATACCAAAAGAGGAGAGTTTGGTGAGCAGAGCGGGGTGCCAGACCGTATCGAAGGCACGTGATATGTCAAGGGAGACAGCTCTAATTTCCTGTTTGGCATCGAGGACCTCCATCCATTTTTGAGATAGCAGAAGCAGCATGTCCAGAGTAGAGTGACCAGGTCTGACACCAAATTGATGATCAGAGATCAAGCCATTGGAGAAGAGGAAAGATTTCATATCTGAAGCAATGATGGATTCTATGACTTTGCTGATAATTGGGAGAAGGCTGATTGGTCTGTAGTTGCTGGGATCTGTTTTTGCACCTTTTTGTGCAAAGCGGTGATGTTGGCAGATTTCCAAGCAGATGGCAGATGACCTTGAGCAAAAGAGAGGGTGAAGAGAACAGAGAGAGGGAGTGAAAGAGCGGAAGAACAGGATTTTAGGACCCGTGGGCTGATGCCGTCAGGTCCAGTTGCAGAATCAGAGTCGAGGGTTGACAGAAACTTTTCCACCTTGTCAGAAGGAAAGGACACAGAGTCCAGGAACAGCTGGGTACGACTGGGTACGGTGGGTACAGAGAGGGATGGGTTTGGGACACAAGATTTAGAGGCAAACACAGAGTTGAGGCATTCAACTTTGGCTTGAAACCGGGAATAGAGACATTGGGAATCTTCTGCTTTTCGCTCATTTGGAGCACAGTGAGTTATATTGTACGAACCTGATGGTACCATCATTGGAAATATATATTGGTTGTACAATTGATTACTATTGTACAATTGAGTACCAGCTTGCTGGGATGAATGATCCCGGTGTGTACCCCGGTTTAGAATAGGTACACCGTATCCCTGCACATCGTAAGAGGCGACTAAGGGTTGGCGTCAGGAAGGGCATCCGGCCATAAAAACATTGCCTCAAACAGGGAACCATGATTGTCATGGGGCCCGCAAGGCTAACCCTCGCTCTAGCGGGGAAAATGGCCTTAAAACGATCATTCATTCATTCATTCAATTGATTACTAGTGTTTTTGTATTGTTATTCTTGTGTGACCTTAATACAATATTTGTTTGTTGGTAACAATTGTTGTGGTTTCACCATTGATCTTTGACACAGAATAACACATCTTTCTACCGTGACTCCTCTCGGGGCTCGGAGGGACACCGTGACCGGGGTCTGGGGAGGAGCACGTAACAATATATATATATATATATATGTATGTATGTATGTGTATATATATATACTAGCTGAGGTACCCGGCTTCGCCCGGGTTGAATAAGAATAATACAAATATATGATGAAAAGAACATGTATATTTTAGAGCAATATCACAGTACATTTCCTACATGACGTTTTTTCAATTTTCAATTTCTCAAAACCTCTGGGTATACAACATTTCTGGTTTTCTTACTTGGTGCCAAGACATAAAGATTGCTTGGTTTTCCAACCCTCGAGCAGCCCACGTACAGCTGACCATGGGCAAACACTTGTTCTGTGAAGTTCAGGCCCACAACCTTCATTGATTGCCCCTGCGCCAGAAATATGTCTTGAAATATTCCTGAAATAAGTTGTTGACCTTTTGGCCTATGTTAACCTCAAAAATAATTCGTGGTTTAATTCAGTGATCTGATATGCAAATCCTCTTCAAATTTCAAGTCAATTAGACGAAAATTGACGATTTGAAATTTGGCCCATATTGATATTTTCACCTTTAGACCTCAAAAATAATTGGTGGTTGAATTAGGTGACCCGATATGCAAATCTTATCCAAATTTCAAGTCAATTGGATGAAAATGTAGGATTTTTAAAACTTCACCTTAAGTTGTTGACCTTTGGCCTATGTTTACTTTTTGGCCTATGCTGACCTCAAAAAGAATTGGTGGTTCAATTTCAGTGACCTGATATGCAAATCCTCTTCATGTTTCAAGTCAATCAGATGAAAGTTGAGGATTTTAGAAATTTGAAATTGTTGTTGACTTTTGGCCTATGTTGATCTTTTGGCCTATGGTGATCTCAAAAATAGTTGTTGGTTGAATTCAGTTTGCTGATATGTAAATCCCATTCAAATTTCAAGTGAATCGGATGAAAATTGAGGATTTTAGAAACTAAAAAAAAGAGTGGTTGACCTTTGGCCTACGTTGACGTTTTGGCCGACGCCGATCTCAAAAATAGTTGGTGGTTTAATTCAGTAAGCCGATATGTAAATCCTATTCAAAGTTCAAGTCAATAGGATGAAAATTAAGGATTTTAGAATTGAGGCTGACGACTGTTGAGAAACTCAGTTGGGAGGTTTACTGCCTGATCTTCATGTCACTTTGTCAAGAGAATCATAATTTCTTTCATGACCGGGCAGCGAACGTCATTATGTGCGACTTTACGTCACTCCTACGGACGTGAAAACATTTGTTTTCCTTAAAAATATATTTAAAATAAATAAAATAGTACATAAATTAACAATAAAAGAAGCTAAAAAACAATTTAAAATACAATAAAAAGCACATTAAAAATATATTAAAATGTACGTACAGTATACTGTACGTACGCGCAACCGCTGATTCTCATTCAAAACAGAGGTGACGTACAGTATTCCTTTACTGTGTCTGTGTTAGCCATGGGTCCGAAGAAGGATAATGCTAGTGTTTCCAAGCGTAATGTGGTTATGATGGACGATAAGGTAAATCTGATTAAAAGGTATGGAAAAGGTGAAAAAGTGTCGGTGATAGCGCATAGACCTTATCGCGAATCGGAACCGCAATGCGTCATGGGATCGGAAAGGGGCAATAGCGCCGCCACAAACTACACCATGGAATTGCAGCTGGCCCGGTTTTTTAAACCATTGATATTAAAATAAAAAGTAGCCTATAACCACCGGAATTTTATGCTGATTCCGAATCTGTCTAAAACGTTTCTCCGATGTGTAGTTCTTGAGTTATAAGCGGACATCCAGACAGACACACAGACACTCCTCCTTTATATATAGATATATATATATATATATAAATATATATATATATATATTGTTACGGTCCGCGGTTAAGGATGTTGTTTGCCGAGCGGAGGCGCCGCGGCCGAACAGTTTTTTTTCCCGACTAAACCCGATTCACCCAGACGTTGGCCGTATCGCGCCACAGCTACTCAATATGGAAAAGACTAAGACGACGAATGCAAGGAGGAAGAAGAAGAAGACGTACAGAAGAGTAACGGGGTTTATTATTATTTACACACACATAAGCAAAAAGAGCAGTCACGGGTATTTACAGCAGACATGAAAAAAACAGGTAACACAGTGCAAATTACTAGCTTATACAGACTTAATTACCTACCCAGGACAGAACAAACAAAGACGACTCACACGGGGAATGATGATAGGAATTGGCTGGAAGGAGAGGAAAGTCCAATTTGTTCGGCAGCATGAATCGGCGCGTTCGGCAGCCACCGTCCCTTCGCGGCCCTGCTCCAAACTTCCGTCCAGGCCTCAAACGGCTGTCGAGTCTTGTTGCTGCTGTAGACGCTGCTGCTGGCGAGCAAGGTGACGAATAGCAGGCTTTGTGCTTCCCTGGATGATCTTCTGCTTTTGGACCTCACAACTCAGCCCTGCTCTGACGACCCAGCTCTTTCCTTTCCACCTCACCACGCAGCTCAGCTCAGCCTTTCAGCTCATCTCTTGGACTCATCTGCTTGTCTGCTTGGGGAGCGTCCCGCGGCGGGTTATATCGGCCCCGCCCTTCACCCTGTGCGAACCTCCCCCAAGCATTCTCTCTCCGCCCTCTCAAGCCAAACCCCTCGTTCTGGGTTGGATGAGCGGGGCCGACTTACTCCTCCCCTCTATGACGAGGTGGAGACCCGCCTTTCTTCCCCAACCCTGCCTCATGGTCAATGGCGGCTTTGGAGGGGATGTAATTGCCAAATTGAGGCTTGGCCATTACGAAAGGGGAAATGGAGGTTTTTGGGAATGGGAATGAAGGGAATCTATCTCTTTTACTCGGTGCAATGGAGTGTCATGTTAATGGAAGACAAGGCCTTACTCTAAAACACATAATAAGGATATAAACTACTGAACAAGGGTTTTATCGTGTCCTTCAATGTGGTGTTTCATGGCATTAACTACCGGGACGCCCTTTTTACCTTTACACAACTCCGGAGGCAGGAGGGGCCATAATCAACAATGTTACACAGCAATTTACCACAATACAATACACACAATCAAAAAAATGCAATCCTCATATCCGCAACAATATATACATATATATATATATGTATATATATATATATATATATATATATATATATATATATATATATATACATACATACATACATACATACATACATACATACATACATACATACATATATATATATATATATATATATATATATATATATATATATATACATACATACATACATACATACATATATATATATATATATATATATATATATATATATATATATATATATATATATATATATATATACTATATAGTTATGTGACTCCCTCAGTTAACACCGAGAGAGTCACGGAAGGCCAAATGCAAGCTTTTACTCCGTATGCGATGCCCAAATGTGGATTTTTTTATATGTGGGGGAAGAAAGGGGAAGACGAAGCTTGCCTGTCGTGATCGCCGGCAGTCCCAACCTGCAAAAAGGAACTCAAACCGAGGCGGATTTAAAATGTACAAAAATAAACAGGTTTATTAAAATGGAATGCCGGGAACAAGAAAAATGCGACGGTAAAACTAAATTCCCCATATGGAGTGCCCCCTCACCAGACTTATAAACACAGATGAAGGGAAATATGAAAATAAAATAAAAACGTGTGCTTTAATTGTGGACTTATCTCCGATCAGCTCGTGGGGTCTCATCAGGAATCGTCAAGGCCCGTGTGCGCAGTCCGGACCCGGTGGTGTTCTTGGTGGGAAGAAGGACACTCGCTTGCATGCTGCCAGGCCTCACAGGGGATCTCTTTCACCCCGGCCACGTCACGCTGTGGCGCTCGTCCACGTGTTGTCTCTGCCTGTCAACTGCAGCTCTCACTGCCCAGACGCCAGACGAACAGGAGAATGGTGTGACGATGCCGGCACACAACCGCTCGTGCTGGTAAAGCTGCCTGTGATGGGGGAAGCAGACAAGAAGGATCCAAAGAGGAGCGAAGAGAGCAAAATGCCGGCCAGAGAGTTATTTTATTGGCCGTCTCGGTCCTCTCCACCAATGCCCGCAGGTCACCACTATATTGACCAGCTCTCCACCTATCAGCGTGCATTCTGCCTCTGACATCATCGGTGGTCCTTGCCAATCGGCGCTCTGCTTCCTCCTCGGACTTCCCTCCACCAATCAGCGGGTAGCTTCTTGCTCCTGCCTTCCTGTTGATCAACTGCCGCCCAATAGTGAGTTGCTTCTTGCTCTGCCCTGGCCAATCACGGCTCCTCGGGGCGTGTCTTCAGCCTGCCTGTCTTCTGTGGCGATGAAGCTGGTGCGTCCAAATGGCCATCCTCAGAACTGGCTTCCGGTTGATTTTATTATTTATTATGGTTTAATATATGGGCATTTCCTGTGCTAGTGTCTATTGCGGTGCCATAAGGGACAAAGGATAAATCACATGGGGTAAGACATACAAGGGATGATTTATCCTTATGCCCTAAGCTAGATAACATGCCCCGCCCCCTCGTGATGGGACAGATATACAACTTCATCCGACATCCGGGCTAAACAAATTCTTATTACATGGGGTGATTCTACCCGACATCCGGAGCATGGTAATTTTTACATCCTACCTGTTCTAAAGTATCTCTGTCCTACCGACATAACAATATGTATAAAGATGCACCTGTTCCATAGTTGTGGACAATGGAGGTTTATACATGAAGAATGTAGGAAAGGAGTAGGAACAGAGGGAGTCAGAGAGAGGGAAAGACGTTCTTGGGATGGCTATGCTTTGCTCTTTCAAGTACAGATAGAATGTTTGAATATCTTACTGCTGTTAGTAGAAATAGCAAACTGAGCCAAAGGCAATGAAGTACTTTATGATCTCATAATTATGGTTGGACAGAATGACCAGAATCGTGCGCAGCATTACAGTTTCCAAACGCATCCTACCCATTAAAGGCTAAGTCACTGTTGTGGGATGTCATACACCAATGTGCCCTGAGCTAGGGGGACAAGGAAATTGGTGGCACGTCTAATGAAGGTGAAACAGCAGCATGGTTAAGTGGGTGCTTTCATAAGCCAACACAGATGGTTGAATGTAGAAAGCCGAAGCCAGCTCTGCATCTTCTTTGTTAAGATTTCATTCCATTTGCAAGAACTATTAGGTGAGCTCATTTTGTATTTGCACCCATCTGGATTGACAGTCAGAGAAGATTCCCAAAGCTGAGCTTGCATCCTCAGTTACGTCCTGCCAATCTGTTTTCCCAGAACAAAATAATCAGACCCAGACATTGAAAGAAACTGGAAGACTCGCCATGGCTAAAGCCTTCACATTCATTTGGGCCATATTTCCTCGCTGAAAAAGATGAATCAAACATAATCAATATGGCTCATCGTGATAGGCATGTGCAGAGATTTGCACAATCCTGCATTAAGTAAACAGGTAGCTTAAGGAAGGGGGAAAAAAAAAAAAAACATTGTTAAAGCATAACCTCCATATTGATTTGTCAACCCTCAGAGCAGCGAACAAAATGGCGAACGTATACGATGCTGATTTATAGGGATTTATTTTCACCCTTCGTGATTTGTAGTGAAACAATATAAACCCACATTGCAAACAGGCTTACATGCAGAAGCCACAAACTTGGCCTTTTAATGGAAAGATGCCTTGCTGGTAATATCACAGGCAAAATGTGTGACATATCAGGGATGTAATAATGACAAACTTCAGCAAGTGTAGCCAATCAATGTATTGAGCACCTGTGACTTCACACAAACTGTCCTCCAGTGCTGTAACATCAAACAATATGCAAAATGCATGTTAAATGCAGACTAGGAAAGTTAAAAATCCAAAGGAGCTACAATAACACATTCCATCCCCCAATAAAGCACTTCCCGTTTCCTGTCTCCTTTGCGCTGATGAAAAGTAACGCCTGGAATATTAGCACCTTGTGATCCTTCATGGCAGATAACTCAACTATTCCACTCTTGTGGTTGTTTTTTCTTCAATAACACACTCCAGACAGTATTTACCATATAACATGAGTATCACCTGGTGACACAATTGCCAAAGAGTAGGTTTTTACCTCCGCCACCAAAGCTAGGCGGAAGTTATGTTTTCACCCCTGTCTGTTTTGGGTGTCTGACGAACAAGATATCTCACAAATTTATGGAGGAATTCTGACGAACCTTGGTGGACAGATTGCGTGAAGATCCGAATCCGGATTGGGATCCGAGAATTCTTGAAGTGATCCTTAACCATTGGGAAATGAGTCAAAACACCGATATATAGTACGATATCTCAAAAAGTTATGAATGGATTCAGCTGAAACTTGGTGGAGAGGTTGGGAGTGTGACAAGGACGATTTGATTGGATTTTGAAGATCCGGATACAGATATGAGTTTTTTAAATATATATTTTTAACTGATTCTTCACTATTGAGAGATGGAGTCAAAACAATATGTAGCACTATATTTCAAAAAGTTGTGGACGAGTTAAGACAAAACTTGGTGGATGAGTTTGTTAGATGACAACAACAAGCCCATTAGATTTAGGTTCAGGTCCGAATCCAGATCCTTGAATCTTCACCACAATTTAATAAATTCGTCCATGTCGCACACCCAACATATCCACCAAGTTTCATCCGAATGCATACATAACTTTTTGAGATATCTTGCTATATATTGTTTTAGCCCGATTATTCAATTGTGAAGAATCACTTTAAAATTCTCGTATCTGGATTTAGATCTTCACCAAAATCTGATATTTTCGTCCTTGTCACACACCTAACATCTCCACCAAATTTCATCCGATTCCGTTCACAACTTTTTGAGATATCGTGCACACAAACAGACAAACAAGAAGACGTCATGCAGAGCATGATACTTGCAAAATCCACCCCTCCCCAAAATAAACGGTTGCCATGGATACATCAAATTGTCCATTTCATTAAGATTATAATTGACGATCTTAATCAAAGCTTGGGTCAATGGGATTAAAATTGATGATTTTTCAGATGAAAATTGATATTAGAAGTTTGACCTTGAGTTGACCTTCGACCTTTTGACCTAAAAAATAGTTGGTTTCCCAGTTTAGTGACTCAATATGCAAATGCTGTTCAATTTTCAAGTCAATTGTATGTAAAAATGGCAATTTTAGAAATTTAACCTCGATGACCTTTGACATCAAAATCAATAGGCTTCTCAATTGTTACAATCAGTTTAGAATTGTGACCTGTAGGCGAATGACAGACAGACAAATAGCAGACAGAATAACAAACTCAACCGACCAATATATTTGAAAAATCTACGATTTTGCAAGTAACAAACAAAGGGGGTTGAAAACCTTCAGTGACGGAGTTAAGAAGAGAAAGAGCAAAAGTCCAGAAAAGTACAAAACAAAGGAAGGATACACTGTATCTCCTAGGAATGAATGATCGTTTTAAGTCCATTTTCCCCGCTAGAGCGGGGGTTAGCCTTGCGGGCCCCATGACAATCATGGTGCCCTGTTTGAGGCCTGTTTGAGGCCTGTTTGAGGCAATGTTTTTATGGCCGGATGCCCTTCCTGACGCCAACCCTTGGTCACGCTCTTGCGGCCATGAGCCTCGGCCATTCCGGCAGCCTCCTGTTCATCACAGACACCTCGTCTGGTCGTCGTTTTCTGTGCGACACGGGAGCGCAGGTAAGCGTCCTCCCTGCCTCCCCGTCCGACAAGCAAGCCGCGGGCCGGGGCCCCGCCTTGCTCGCTGCCAACGGAACACCCATCCGCACATTCGGGAAGCATTGCCTCTCTCTGCGTTTTGGAGGGTAGGGATACGGTGTACCTAATCTAAACCGGGGCACGCACCGGGATCATTCATCCCAGCGAGCTGGTACTCAATTTGCCGACCTCGGAAGGATGGCAGGCTGAGTCAACCCCCCTGGCGTTAATTCAGCGATCGACCGGGATTCGAACCCAGGATCCTAGGATCCCAAGCCGGCACCCTAACCGCTAAGCCAACACCAGGCGTACTGTATCTCCTAGGAAATGAGAATTATAAAGTGGGAGGAAGAGCAAATGGAGGTAAAGGAAAAATGGAAATTAATATGTTAAGAGAGGTGATTGTAGAAAAAGTAGGTGCTTCAGATTTTACATCAAATGTAAAGGTAAGTATGCTGAAATGAGGCAACATGATATCAAGGAGCGATTAAAAACCGGTTAGTGTAGCATCTAGAATGAATGGCTCCAAGAAGCCATCTCAAAAATTGCATTCATTCCGATGATATAAAATTACTAGAGAATATAATTTCAGTTATCCTAAGGTGGTGGCAATAGCAAGCCAGCATGGCGATTTCCACTGGTGGTCAGGAGCCGAGACAGACACACTGTCCCTTGGTGTTTTAAGAAGGGAGGCAACGTGGACTACTTGGTAATGACCTGAGAATCTCATCCACAAACAGGCCTGTGTGCCACGTCATCCATCAGGAGTGCAGTCGCCAGGCTAGGGACGGTGCAATAGGAATAGGCCAATACAGCAGTGGGAAATGGACAGCGTGGAAAAAGAGATGTCAGCAAACGAAGCAGAACTATGTCCTGAGTGCACCATTATTGTGTATTGCAGGTTCATGGGAGAGAAAATTGGTGTTGTGTACCATAGTAAGCTTAAAATTGCTTCTTTTGAAATTAGCCAAAGGGTAATGCTAATAATATTTTATTCGTTTTGAATATAGGATGTGGAGAATGATATAAAAATAGCTCGAAATTTATTTATTTATGAATTTGTTGCAAAAATACTACAGGAACAAAATTGATTCTTATTAATCACCTGATTATACAATTGGGCTTTTAACCCATGATGACATGTACAAATAACTAGCTGTCACTAATAATAACATTGATACATTATAGTTGTGCTGTCAAAATGTTTTTCTTTTGATTATATCACCACTGATTGTCATCAGATATTTCCACAAAATGTAGATATTAGGTGTACCAGAAATTAATGTCGTTTTTCAAGCTGTGTATTCTTGTTTGAAAAACGACATTACTTTCCCGTACAACCAATGTTATCATGCACAGTGCCTTCCGGAAGTATCCGCACCCCTTGACTGCTTTCACATTTTCTTGTGTTATAGCCTGAATTTAAAATGGATTGAATTGAGATTTTTTTTGTCCCTGATCTACACATCATAACCCATAATGTCAAAGTGGGAAAAAAAAATTTGAATGCAGAAATATCTAATTCACATAAGTATTCAACCCCCTGAGTCAATACTTTGTAGAAGTGCCTTTGACAGCGATTAGTCTTCTTGGGTATGTCTGTATCAGCTTTGCACATCTGGATTTGGGGAGTTTCTCCCATTCTTCCTTGCAGATTTGCTCAAGCTCTGTCAAGTTGGATGGGGAGCATCAGTGAACAGCAATCTTGTCAAAGTGGGATTCAATGTCTCAATCCTCAATCTTGTCAACTGTGCTTCAAGTCTTTCCACAGAGTCTCAATGGGATTCAAGTCTGGACTTTGGCTCGACCACTTGAGGACTTTCACATTCTTGTACTGAAGCAATTCCAATGTTGTTTTTGCTGTATGCTTGGGGTCATTGTCCTGTTGGAATGTAAATCTTCACCACAGTCTAAGGTCTTTTGCACTCTGAAGCAGGTTTTCCTCAAGCATTTTCCTGTATTTAGCTCCATTTATTGTTCCCTCTACCCTTAAAGTCTCCCCAGTCTCTGCCACTGAAAAGCATCCTCATAGCATGATGCTGCCAACACCATGCTTCACGGTCGTGATGGTGCTAGATGGGTGATGAGCTGTGCTCGGCTTCCGCCAGACTTAGCATTTTACATTCAGGCCAAAGAGTTCAATTTTCGTCTCATCAGACCACATAATCCTTTGCCTCATGCTCTGAGTCTTTCACTTGCCTTTTTGCAAACTCCAGGTGTGCTGACATGTGCCTTTTCCTCAGGAGTGGCTTCCGTCTGGGCACTCCCATAAAGCCTAGATTTTGAAAAGTGCTGTAGAGACCTTCTGGCACACACAGACAATGACGAGGACACACAGACACACAGACACAATGACGAGGGTTGGATTATTCGTCCTTCTGGCAAGTTCTCCCATCTCAGCCAAAGATCTCTGTAGTTCTGTCAGATTCGTCATTGGGTTCTGAGTTACCTCGCTGACCAAGGTTCTTCTTGCCCAGTTCCTCAGTTTGGTTGGGCAGCCAGCTCTAGGTAGAGGAAGGGTAATTACACATTTCCACATTCTTTCCATTTCCACAACAGCTTGGTTCCACATTCTTTTCATTTCCTAATGATGGAGCTCACTGTGCTCTTGGGAAATTTCAACACTAGAAATAATTTCATACCCTTCCAAAGTTTATGCCTCCTCACCATTTTATCTTGGAGTTATATGGACAGTTACTTGGACTTCATGGTAGAGTTTCTGCTCTGACATGCACTTTCAACTGTGGGACCTTGTGTAGGCGTAAGGTGTGGCCATACGGGGTTGTTCTCATTGGCTGGTAGATTAATTTTATTAAATGATCCTTGCTACTGTAGTTTAATGTCTCGCGATGTATTGTTGTGTGATTTATGGTGATTTGTGCCATGAGGGTGGTAAAATGTAAAATTAAGTGTAGTTGTTGGCCACCGGAAATCGAAAGCACGCCTCCGCCCTGACTTCCGTGGAGAGAGAGAGGAGGGTTTTGGCGCATTCTCAGGCCCAGCCATTAACGTGGAGTGTGGTCACCGGTGTTGTGTGGATTCGCCTCTTCACCCATGAAGACTGTTGTCTTTGGGTTCGGTTGTTATTCGGAGTTCAGACTCGAATGACCCTAGGACTCGTGTGAGCGGTAAGTGCGTCACTTTGTTTCGATTGATTCAGAGTTATTAAATGATCTCAGAGATCTGTGGGCTACAGGTGTGTTATTAGTTATTACCATTCCGATTGTTCTTCTTTTTACCGGAACTAATGATGTGAACCGTATGTTCACTCTTAAAAAGGCGCTCCTTTGTGTTCCTCGTCAGCAAAGAAGGCGCCATTTTCGGTTGTTGAGTTGGTGATCTGTGAGGGCTCATAATGGTTGTATAATTACTTTAAACATGTTGTGTAGGAATTGTCAAAGCAACCGATAGTAATTTATGGATGCAGGATGGAGACGCATGTTTTAGCCACAATGACGAGGGTTGGATTATTGGCTACAGTAGTTCGGAGCTATTGATGCTGGTACACGTGTTAATGTCTCAGGGAGATCCGTGGTAACAACCTAAGTGATTCTGTATTACATTTCGGTATGCTCGATGTTATTGGTTAAAGTATTACATGGCTGTTATTGTTGTTACACATGTTAATGTATCAAAATGTATTGCTGACCAAAGAGGTTAATTGTTATTAATCATTATTTATTTACAGTATTTACTATTGTATTTACAGCATGTTGCTGCCCCCTTTTTACCCTCGCCAGAGGAGAGGGTATTGCATTTGAGTCCGTTTGTCTGTTTGTTTGTCTGTCTGTCTGTCTGTTTGTCCGCACAGAATAAATATGATTTTCTCTGCAACCCTTGGTCCGATTGACAGGAAATTTTCACCATAGGTGCAACTCCCCCTGTATAATTTTTTGATGATAATTTTGACGTCATAGATCACGTGGTTCGGCCGCCATCTTGGAAAACCGAAAAAATTGCACCTCTATATCTCCGAAAGTGCTGAATAGAAAAAATTGAGACATGGATTCATTGTAAAGAACTCTCCATGGGGAATAAAATATGTTAATGATGATGTCATAGGTGCCTTCATTATGACGTCATAATTCGACAATTACAAAACTTCATCCGATGAAGATGAAATTTCTTGAGCATAATCTAGGAATAAATTAGTTTAGGAAAAAAATAATGATGACGTCACCGGTCACGTGGTTCGGCCGCCATATTTGTTTTAACACTAAAGCCTTTAAAACCACTGACAATACATCCCGGCGAGGGTTTGCAATCTCTGATTGCTCTTTTTCTTGTTCTTATGTTGTGTTCCCTTCCAACCAAAACATTAATTAAACGTTTGGAAGAAGACCTCGAGTTGGTGTGCAACTTATAGCGGCTACATTTGTACAGAAAAAGGTGTGTTTCTTCCTAAATCATGTCCAATCCGTTGAATTGGCCACAGGTGAACTCCAATCAAGTTGTAAAAACATCTCAAGGATGATCAAAGGGAATTAGATGCCCCTGAGCTCAATTTGGAGTGTCATAGCAAAGGGGTTGAATATGTTTTGGCTCAAGACATTTCAGCTTTTCATTTTTAATTATTTTGTAAAAAATTCTTCAAAGAAAATTACATTTTGATATTATGAGGTATTGTGTGTAGATGGGGACATTGTCAGTGACAAAAATCTAAATTTAATCCATTTTAAATTCAAGCTGTAACAGAACAAAATGTGAAAAAGCCAAGGGGTGCGAATACTTTCTGAAGGCACTGCAATGTTCCCAATTTGTTCATCTGGTTATAATTTAATCTGGGCAGCCAGGACAACCTTTAGGTACATATACACGACTCTGAGCTGTCTAGCCTGGGTATGAATATCGGCTAAGCTATAAACTGTCATCTTGGTGTTTTGCAGGCAGGGGATTCATCAATGTGTCTTCCCTCGGATGGACGTTAAACTGGGCTAACGGCATGCCAGCATTAATTGATGTATGTTACAGATCCTACCGTGTTCTTCATTAAGAGTTGGTGAGCTATCACCAGCACCAGGGCCAAAATTCATTCTCGAATATACTTAGCCGAATATCAGGCTGGACCAGCCATTTCGTGCCAATTACTTTTCACAGCAGACCCCACGAGGTGGAAATATGGCCATTAAAGAGAGAAACCATTTATCATTTAATCTATGCCAATTTCTCCTGGTTTATCATTGATATGCTTCTGTGGTAGTAATCATATATTGAACAAAAATGTGTCCTGTTTGGATTTAAAATAACTTGTGATTTCTCCAGAGTCCATTATAAACATAGCAACAATTAAAATGGCACTCTGCAGAGAGCATACCTCCACCAGGTTGAACAGTTTACGTTTTGTATCCCACTGATAGAACGGATCCAGATCCGGATCTTCACCAAAATCTAATCATTTCGTCCTTGTCACACACCCAACCTGCCCACCAAGTTTAATCCGAATCCGTCCATAAGTTTTTGAGATATCCTGCTCACAGACAGATAGACAGACAGTCGGGGGTGAAAACATCTATATATATATATATATAACACAGTTTGTGTGTGTGTGTGTGTGTAATGTTACCTTAAGCTGGAAGGTGTGAAAACATTTTGCTACCTCGGAGACATGCTGAATGGAGAAGGTGGATCAGACTCGGCATCGGTTGCTCGAGTGAGATGTGCATGGAAGAAGTTTCGGGAATTGAGTGGCGTGCTGATGATGAGGGGAGTGTCGTTGAAGCTGAAGGGAAAGGTGTATGCTGCATGTGTGAGAAGTGTTATGATTTATGGGAGCGAGACATGGGTAATGAACGTAGAGCAGCAACGAAGGTTGGAAAGGGTGGAAATGTGAATGGTTCGGTGGATGTGCGGAGTATCGTTGAGAGAGAGGAAGACAAATGATAAATTGCGAAAGATGATGGGAATAGAGCCTGTGATTGATGCTGTGAAGAGGAACTGGTTGAGATGGTTTGGTCATGTGTTGAGGAAGGATGAAAGTGACTGGTTGAGAAGAGTGATGGAAATGAATGTAGAAGGAAGTAGAAGACGGGGAAGACCGAGAAAGACTTGGCTAAAGATGGTGGAAGAAGAAATGCGGGCAAGGGGGTTAACAAGGAGAGATGCAGAAAATAGGGCAAAATGGAGAAGATTGTCATGGGGACCGCAAGGCTAACCCCCGCTCTAGCAGGGAAAATGGCCTTTAAAATGCATGTTGTGTGTTGTGTGTTGTGTAATGTTACCGATAGACTCCGAAACGGAGAGGCTCACATGCCTGATATTTGGCATAGACATGGCCATTGAGCCTGGGACGAACATGGCCGAGACCATATTTGACGAGATCCATATTTTTTATTCATATTTACCTCAGCGCATTTCAGCGAAGTACCCGCTAATCTCAGCCGGTGCCAGAGCAGCTCGCTGATTCGCTCAGAGCGATCATGTGATGTTCCACACCCGCCGCCAGACTGATTCGCTCAGAGCGATCACGTGATGTTCCATCCCTTCACACGTTTGCAGGTAATTCAGAGTGAAAAGCGATTGCGTTTTTTCACCTTTTATGCGATCGTGTTTTGTGTCGATATGAATTAAATGTCTTTGAAACAGCTGTGAAACGTCTTTCCACAACCCTTCCGTAACCGATTGGAGCAGTTTATTGCCGCACAAAATGGCATTTTAACAGTTGTCTGGCTTTTAAAATCTGGGACACGTTCAAAACAAACGATATCCGCGAAGCGAGTTGGTCGAGTTGTGCTGACCAAGATGGCGACAGGGCGGCTTCAGTTTTCACGGAGTATGAGCGTTCTATATATTTTCAATATAGGGGAGGCAAGAGGAGAATCTCGAGACACGATCCTCCACCGACAAACGAGATCCGCGAAGCGAGTTGATCGAGTCGTGCTGACCAAGATGGCGACACGGCGGCTTCAGTTTTCACGGAGTATGAGCGTTCTATATATTTTCAATTCAATGCGCCCGACTCGCTCACGTACTTGATTTGTGGCATAGACATGACCATTGGGCCTTCACGGTGTAATTTGTGCGAGGCTTTTGTCCGCGTGAGCTTGAGTCGAGAGGGCGAATGTACGGGTTGGGAATGTACGGGTCTCCCTTCCCCCGCCCGGCAACACCGGTACTGGAGGGCGTGGGTCACAGGATCGGTGAGTCTCCAAAATCCGCTTCGTGCTGTTGCGAAGATGCAGGACGATGTCGCGATTGTTGTGCTGCTCTCCGACCATGAGAACTGCAACGTCATTGTTGACTGGCCCTCCCCCCCTTCCCCCTCCACCCTACCCCCTCCCCTTCTCCCCTCCCCCTCCCTTTTCCCCCTCCCCCCTCCCTTTTCCCCCTCCCCCATCCCCCCTACCCATTGCCCCTCCCCCTCCCATCCCCCCCCTCCCACCTCCCATCCCCCCCCTCCCACCCCCCTCCCCCTCCCATCCCCCCCTCTTCTCCCCTCTCCCCCTCTTCTCCCCTCTCCCCCTCTTCTCCCCTCTCCCCCTCTTCTCCCCTCCCCCCCCTCTTCTCCCCTGCCCCCCGTTCCCCTCCCCTCCCCCCTCCCCTCCCCTCCCCCGCCCGGCAATGCCGGGTACTTCTGCTAGTCATATATAAACCTGCGTCACACTTCGGTGGCGGGGGTAAAAATGGACATGACGAGTAGTTTGTAACTAAACGAATAATACATTCTGAGTATGTGTGGAGCAGAGATTTCTAACAAAATAATTTAAGCTACCTTGTTACAAATCCATTAAATCATAAAACGAAGTTATATTTTTGTAGTGTTGTCCTTTTTGTTCTAAGGAAAGCAGTCATATTTCAGTGCAAAAATGGTGTTTTTGTTACGGTGGCTATCAAAGAACCATAAAAACGTAGATTATACTGTACCTTGCTGCAGAGGATATATCGTAAACATATATCAGCTCGAATATATACGTTCAAACAAAAATGTGTGTATAACAGGAAATTAGAGCCGTCTCCCTTGACATATCACGTGCCTTCGATATGGTCTGGCACTCCGCTCTGCTCACCAAACTCTCCTCCTTTGGTATCCATGGAAATCTTCACGCATGGCTGGCGGACTTCCTCCATAGTCGTAGTCAACGTGTGGCCCTGAATGGGTTTCTCTCATCTCCTCTTCCTGTTCAGGCTGGAGTTCCCCAAGGCAGTGTTCTGGGCCCTGTGCTTTTTCTGGTCTTCATCAATGATCTCTCCGACTCTCTTGAGAATCCTCTCTATCTCTTTGCTGATGACTCCACTCTCTGCCGCTCCATTCCTCATCCCTCAGATCGGCAGTCTGCAGCCTCCTCACTCTCTGCAGACCTGGACAAAATCACAGACTGGGCAAACAAGTGGAACATGTCTTTCAATCCTGACAAATCTCACACTCTTACGATGTCTCTCCGAAAAGACCAACTGGACAACCCTCCCATCCACTTTCTGAATAATCCTCTCCAAGAAGTTCTGTCACTCAAGCCTTTGGGTCTCACTATCTGCCATGATCTTTCCTAGGAAAACCATATTTCCACATTTCCATTTCCACATTTCCACAAAACCACAAAACCACATTTCATTTCCACATTGCTCCTGCCTCACACCTAGCTCGTCTTCACGCTGTTGAAACCAAAGCGTTCAGAATCATTGGAATCTCCCGCGATGAAGCTACCTCCGAGGGCCTTTCACTTACTCACCGCAGGCAGGTTGGTGGTCTTTCTGTCTTCTACCGACTCCTGTCCAGCCTTGCTCCTCCAGCTCCCTCTGGGCTCTGTCCCCCAAATATTCCTACAGGTCGCACAATATCTGCCTGCAACCCTCTTATGGTCAAATTGCCAAAATCAAGACTCTCTGCTCACCTTCACTCCTTCATTCCTCTTTTCTCACGCCTCTGGAACAAACTCCCTCACTCTCTTCAATCCCATTCCTCCCTCCAGGTCTTCAAAACAGCTGTTCACCACCATCTCTTGTCTTCCCCCATCCAAAACCTTGATCTTTTCTACCCCCGCTAATATCACCCCAAATCCACTTTTTTGAAATACCAACTTCTTTCCTGGAAGCCCTTGGTGTCCTTGTGTTTATACTTCTCCCACCCCCACCCCCTTCCCATGCCGCCTCCCCCCAAGCCCTCTCCCTCCCACACATTCCCGATGTCCCTGCTCTCAAATGTTGTGTTTATGTGCTTCCCCCTCCCTCCCCATTTTGTCTGCCGCTCCCCTTTTTATATACTTTGTTCGTTTGTCTGTTTGATTTGTTTGTGTGATAAATGTTAGCTCTTTCACGAGCCTCGATGCTGTATACAAAAAAAACAAAAAAAACAAAAACAAATGTGGATAGCAAGAGAGCAAACAAAGCATTGCTAGAGGAGGCCAAAAGCACACTGAAAACACTGATTTATGGCCAGGGATAGAGAGTGACCCACGTGGTTGACATGTGGATAAAAGGAAAGTCGAATTGCCTTTCGTGCCATGTTTTCCTGCCTGATTCTCTTTGGAAGAGAACAGACTTGCGGAAGCCTTCAAGCCTTGTGGATCATTATAGATACATCCAACGACAGATTCATGGAATGCAGCAGCATGGAGGGAATTGTCTTTTATTACTAGCCAGAGTAATGAGTGGTGGAGACTAGGATTGTGTGGTTGGGGGAAAATGGGTGGTCGTCAATTTTCTAGTTTGTTTCATGATGTACAGGTTTTCAGAGCGATAGGCATAAGCCTGTGATGTTAATCCAGCACAGGTATGCAATTAGCCAAGCGAATCCAGTTACCATCTCATCAGTAGGTGCTAGGTGCTCATCATTGCTGAACTATTATTCATTAAAAAACCACATTTAGAGGCCATTTTTCCCCGCAAAGCGGGTGTTGGCCTTTTTCGGGGACCGTGGTTGTTGTTGTTTTTTTGGTCCCCTTTTTGAAGCAATGTTTTACGGCCGGATGCCCTTCCTGCCGCCAACCCTTTTTGCCGCCTTTTACGACAAACAGGGAATTACCAGTGAACTGGTACTCAATTAGCCGACCTCGGAAGGATGACAGGCTGAGTCAACCCCCCTGGCGTTAATTCAGCGATCGACCGGGATTCGAACCCAGGATCCTGGGATCCTAAGCTGGCACCCTAGCCGCTAGCCCAACACCAGGGTTCTGAACTATTATTCATTAATATTCCCAATAAAATATCTCATTTTTAAGACGAGCTTTGTCTCTGCCATTCTACATATTGTAAGCTGTGAGAACAGAAGCATCTGAATTGGCTGTAGCCTGTGATTCAGAACAAACAGTTGTTTGGCATCAGTTGCTTCATGAATATAGCTCATGATTCTGGGATTTCAAGTTCAAGTGGACAAATCAGCAATGTCTGCAATTCCGACATTTATTTGTCCATTCTGTAATGAATCCTTTGCACGGTAATTCATAGAAAGTAGCCTACTCATGTCCTTGGTCTGCACATGATATAAAAGTTCTCCACGAGCCAATTGGATCATGGTAACAAACAAACAGCCCTTTTTAAGGCCATTTTCCCTGCTAGAGCAGATCCTTGCGGGTTAGCCTTGCGGACAATCATCATGGTTCCCTGTTTGAGGCAATGTTTTTATGGCCGGATGCCCTTCCTGACGCCAACCCTTTAGTCGCCTCTTACGATGCGCAGGGATACGGTGTACCTATTCTAAACCGGGGCACACACCGGCACGTTCATCCCAGCAAGCTTGTACTCATTCTGCCGACCTTGGAATGATGACAAAGTGGATTATGGTAAATAAAATAAAGAGTCAACATCCTGGAGTATGAAATTAATTGAGCAATAACATATTCAGTTAACTTGCAATTAACATGGGGAAATGATATGCTGAAAATGATTGGACAAAGTTAAATATTTCCATAGTAACTGAGTTTGGCAGTTCAACTTTATAAACTTCCAACTGGCAATGTGATTTTCATTCTTGGGAAAACGTTTAAGATTGCTTTTTCATACAGATTGGACAAACTTCACTGCGTGTTAATCGCAATAATGCATCATGTACATGTAGGAATAAAGTTATGGGTATAAACAGTGTACTCACTCCTCTATCCTTCATGTTGATAACACAAGGATTGAAAAGAAGTTTCAGCACAAGAAGAGACTAGGCCTATTTGGCCCGCCCTGTGCCTGCACCATGTCTTCATTGAATCAACTTCATATGTTATTTGCTTTTCCGATGTGGCAACTGCTATCTCACCCTGAACTTATTTTAACTTTACTTCCATCCAATTAAAATTGACTTGCACATCCCATTAATCTCTTGGGTGCAAGCACACAATTGCTTTTCCCTTTCAGAGTAATAGTGTGGTGTATTTAACTTTTTTTTTATACAAAGTCTAGGGCTTCCACTAGCCTTGACTTTGTATACAAAAAAGGAAAAGTTAAAATGTAGACAGATGTCATATTTATATCCCTTGTCCGTCATCTTACTATAATTCACCAAATGTCCGTCTGTCTGTTCGAAGGTACCGTAAAAACTGCTGAACCGATCGCAAAGATATTTTGGGTGGGTAATCCTGGGACCCCTGGGAGTAAAATAGGCTCTTTAGTTTTTCCAATTTCAGCTTTGGTCTCCAGTATTCTCAGGTTTGGACTCCCGCATAACATTCGCGTTCACATAACGTTCATTGTGACGATCTTACTATAATTCACCAAATGTCTGTCTGTCTGTCTGTTCGAAGGTACCGTAAAAACTGCTGAACCGATCGCAAAGATATTTTGGGTGGGTAATCCTGGGATCTCCAGGAGTAAAATAGGCTATTTCACTTTCCCAATTTCAGCTTTGGTCTCCTGCATTCTCAGGTTTGGACTCACGCATAACATTCGCGTTCACATAACGTTCATTGTGACGATGTACGTGTTCACCGTAGTGTTTGACGTGATGGTGTGAACGTAATTTCGTAATGTTTTTCGTTTCGTAATCCTTTAATGAACGTTTAATGTTTAATGAACGTTTAATGTTTAATGAACGTTTAATGCCCTTCGATGTCCGGGGCCGCACGCTCGCTACACTGGACAGGCCATCGTGTACCTTGCCCTTCGCCGTCAGGCTCGGGTAAACCGCTGAGCCCCATCCGTGATGGGGACTGGGGCTTGAGACAGTGTCCCACAAACGAGGAATTTCCAGTAAGCGCGAGTCATCAGCTCGCGTTGATTAAGTCCCTGCCCTTTGTACACACTGCACGTCGCTACTACCGATCGGACGGTTTGATGAGATCCTCGGATCAGCCCCTGCACGGGCCGTTCTCAGCTCGTGCCGGTGCGCCTTAAGATGAGCAAACTTGACTGTCTAGAGGAAGTAAAAGTCGTAACAAGGTTTCCGTCGGAAGGTTTCCGTAACAAGGTTTCCGTCTGCGGAAGGATCATTATCGGGACAACATGAGAGCAAGCGAGACGAGAGACGTACGTGGTACGTGATCGTCCATGTACTGTTTAGCCATGTGCTGTTTAGATTTTGATGATTTGTGTGTGATATGATTCAACGGATGTTTATATGAATCGGTTAAAATAAAAAAGCCTTCAATTTCTGATATTTTACCTTTTCATTTGGGCTTCCCAATTGAAGCCCCGCCCATAGGGCGGGTACTGTTGCTAGTATCACTAATCAAAGGACAACATGATCCACAATGCAGTGATTCTTGCAGGCACAACAGAATGGAAACAAGAACAGCGCTCAATATAGAGAGCATACCTCCACCAGGCTGAACAGTTTACGTTTTCAAATACAGACTTGGCATTTAATATGGAATATTTTTTTTTTCTTGAATTGGGTTTACTTTCTGAACTCGGTATATCAATCTGGTGAGTTTCTTTTATGCTTCGGTGATTTCTTTTTTAAAAGAACCATGTAACTGATTGTCTGTCGCAGCACGAAGTCAATAACAGGATTATATCACAGGTGGCGTGACAAAATGTATGGACAGGACATTTGACGATTGGCTTCACAATCGGTTATATAAGGGTTGTTGTGTTCTGTATTAGTGGAAAACAACTGCTGCACATCTACAAAAGTTATTGCCGCTTCCCCTGGAGATGGTCCGTCAGCTCGACAATGCTGTTTGTCATTTACTGGTGGCTTTACGAAATTCCGGCATGAAACAGCGTGCTATTGCTCGGCAGTATGGCATCACTCAAGGTCAGGTGCCAAAGATCCTGAAACGAAATGCTCAGAGGGGTGTCCCTACTCCAATACTGAGGTCAGGATGTGCCCGCAGAACCACAAGGAGGGATGACCACCAGCTGCACCGGTTAGGCCACAATGGCCGTACCAAGTCAGCTAATCGGCTTAGGGCTGAGTGGCAGCAACTGACAAATGTGCCTGTATCCAGAAGGCTAGTCAACCAACGACTGGTTCAAGCAGGCTATCGTGCCAGGCGTCCCCTGAGAAAGCCACGTCTGACCAGACAACACCGCCAGCGCCGATTGCAGAGGGCCAGAGAGCACCGTAAATGGCAGCCAGGACACTGGAATCACGAGATCTTCAGTGACAAGTCTAGATTTCTGGTCTATCGTCAATATGGCTGCGTCCGAGTGCGCAGACAAGTGCATGAAGCCTACAACGAAGATTGTATAGTGCCAAGAGTCCAAGCTGGAGGTGGTGGGGTGACCGTTTAGGCTGCTTTTCATGCAGGGGGCAAAACTGACCTGGTTGCTCTGAATGGAAACCTGAACCAGTTCAGGCACAGGGCCATTCTGGAAGAAACATTGCTTCCATTTGTTCGTGCAGCCTTTCGAGGAAACTTTGTCTTCCAAGATGACAATGCACGGCCTCATCGTGCTTGCATGATCCAACACTTTCTTGCTGACCATGGTGTAGAGCATATGGAGTGGCCTGCCATGTCCCCGGATATGCATCCGATAGAGAACTTGTGGTCAGAATTAACACGTCAAATCGACAACTTGGACCAGCAGCCTGCCTCTGTGCGTGAATTGCAGCAGGCTTTTGTAACTGCATGGCAAGCGATTCCTGTCCAAACCTTGGCAAATCTCGTGAACAGCATGCCTCAACGTGTACGTGCTCTCCTGAATGCTCGTGGGGGTTACACGAAGTACTGAACTGTAATTTTACTGTCCGTAATCCCAGTCGTAATTTAACTTTTGTTTTTGTTAAAAAAAAATTTGGGCAAGTGTGCAAAATAAAGAGATACTTCTGGAAAATGCACAGAAGTTTAACACAGTACTGTCCGTGAATTGAGTTCGATATCGGTTTACATCTCTTTCAAGGATCAATTTATTTGCTTCGAAATGTCAAATGTGGTTTTTGTTTCTTTTGAAGGTCACATTAACAAAATCTAGAATAATTTCAACATAATTCCAATGAACTTTTGGTTCTAAGTCATCTTGAAAAGTAAGTTCACCCGCACAAAAAAAATATTCCATATTAAATGCCAAGTCTGTATGTTCTAACCGTAACCCTAACCCTAACAACTCTAACCCTAACAACTCTAACCCTAACCCTTACAACCCTGAGTCCACCGTTTTTCAAATATGTATCCCACTGATAGGGTGGGTCTGGTTCCGGACATGAACCAAAATGTATTCGGCTTGTTCTTTTCACCTACCCAACTCATCCACCAAGTTTTGTCATAATCCGTCCACAACTTTTTTTAATATCGTGCTACATATCGTTTTTGGCAGCATCTCTCAATGGTGAAAAATCACTTTAAAAATACAAATAACATCTCATATCTGCATTGGATCGTCACCAAAATCGAACCATTTCGTCCTTGTCACACACCCAGCCAGTCCACTAAGTTTTCGTCCGAATCCATCCATAACGTTTTGAGATATCGTGCTATACAGTTTATCGTTTTTGGCCCTATCTCTCAATGGTGAAGAATCACTTTAAAAACAAGAAAGCAATCAGAGATTGCACACCCTCACCAGGACATGTTTGTGTGGTGTTTATTAGCCGCTGTGTTTGTTTGGATTAATTATTGATGATGGAGATTTATGTTCAATCCAAGATGGCTACCAACCGTGTGACCGATGACCTCATCAAGTTAATTCTCCCATACAATTTTGTGTATATCATGCTCAATAAATTTAAAACTGCTCGTATCAAGCGTTCTACTTGTATAATTATGATGTCATAATGAAGGCACCGATGATATCATCATGAATATGTGTTGTTCCACATGGGAAGTACTTCACATTGAGCCATGTTTAAATTTTTCTCCATGGAGCGGTTTCATCGATTTATACAGGTGCAAAGTTTTTCGGTTTTTCCAAGATGGCGCCCATAATCACGTGACCGATGTCGTCATAATTATCAATAACAATTATACAGGAGGAGGCATTCCTGTGATGAAAATTTATTGGCAATCAGACCAACAGTTGCAGAGAAAAGCATACTCACGTTCTGTGCGGACAAACAAACAGCCAGACAAACAAACGGACCCTCTCTCCTGGCGAGGGTAATTATTGTATCAGGATCTGGATCTTCACCAAAATCGAATCAATTCGTCCTTGCCTTGCCTGTCCACCAAATTTCATCTGAACCCATCCATGACTTTTTGAGATATACTGCTCACAGATGGACAGGCAGACAGATCGGGGTGAAAACAAAACCTCCGTCCACGTTTGTTGCGGAGGTTATAATTTCTCCTATGGTCTTACTCCCTCTGCTCTCTCAACCAGCCTGTTATTTAGGCGAAACCATTCATTCCAAATACTTGCGCAAAAACAGTGCACTCCAACCTGGATATTCAATTCATGTTAACCCTTCTTCCCCCAACGGTAATACTTCATTGTCACTTCAAGTAATGACTTCAATAAAGTTAGTAAATAAGCTGTTCTAAAATAAAAACACAAACATTATTTGTTCAACTTAAGTGCTTGATTTTGTTTGCATGTCTTCATTAACCAAATTATTTTTCCATTAAAGGAGATGAAAAGAAAATTTAATGAGAATCAAAAGAACCAATTACAGAGGTGTCGGGAAAATACTGTTATTTAATAACCCCTGTCTGTTTTCATTTCTAGTTTCACAAGATTAATGACCTTTGAAATGGCAATTAAAATCAGTTTAACCATCTCTAAGATATACGTACGAGCTGGAATGAGAAAGGTCGCAAAAGAAAGATTGGTCATTAAATGAAGATACCAAAATCTAGCAATAGGGATTTATTGAAAGTGTCGATAAAACTGCACAAACCCCTAGAAATTTTACAAGTATTTTTGCAATCTGTCCAAAGTTACGAATATGTGACAATTTTTGGGTATTAAGAGGGAGATGAAGGGACATCGTTGCGATGGTTAAACAGTGGCATCCCATTATAAGGAACAATGTTTATAATGAATATTGTTACAACAAACGCCACTTTTTTTATGGCCAAACCTGTTCAACTTGATATATTGAAGAGTAAAGTGCAAAACATATTTGAAAACGATAACGACACTCTTCGACGTCACGATGTCGACTGATATGCCTCCACCCACATTATTACATCATTATAATACTTGTACTAAGTTTGCTTTAAATCCATTAAGCTGTGCTTAAGTTATCACATTTTACCCTGACATGACCTCTGACCTTTGACCTCTTGACACCAACATTAAATCAGTTCATGTTTACATCATTATACATACTTGTACCAAGTTTTAATTTAAATCCCTCCAGCTGTTTACAAGTTATCACATTTTTACCTGACATGACCTCTGGCCTTTGACCTCTGGACACAAAAATCTAATCACTTAATCTTTACATCATGACACATAATCTGTACAAAGTTTGAATTAGATCCCTTTAGCTGTTCTCAAGTTATAGACCTATTACAGACTTTGACCTTTGCCCCAAAAATCCTATAAGTTAATCTTTACATCATAAAACAAAATTGTACCAAATTTGGTCAGAATCCCATCACTGGTTCACAAGTTATCCGGGTAACAGGATTTTTACCTGACATGACCTCTGACCTTTAGCCTTTGACCTCGAGACCCCAAAATCGAATGCGTTCATCTTTACCTTATTTTACATAACTGCACCAAGTTTGACTAAGATCCCTTCAGCCGTTCTCAAGTTATCAACAACAAACAACAACATGCATTTTAAGGCCATTTTCCCTGCAAGAGCGGGGGTTAGCCTTGCGGTCCCCATGACAATGTTCTCCATTTTGCCCTATTTTCTGCATCTCCCCTTGTTAACCCCTTTGCCCGCATTTCTTCTTTGACCATCTTTAGCCAAGTCTTTCTCGGTCTTCCCCGTCCTCTACTTCCTTCTACATTAATTCCCATCACTCTTTTCAACCAGTCACTTTCATCCTTCCTCAACACATGACCAAACCATCTCAACCTGTTTCTCTTCACAGCATCCATCACAGGCTCTATTCCCATCATCTTTCGCAATTCATCATTTGTCTTCCTCTCTCTCAACGATACTCCCCACATCCACCGAACCATTCGCATTTCCACCCTTTCCAGCCTTTCCATTCTCAAGTTATCGCGGGAACGAAAACCTATCATGGACAGACGGATGGACAGCCGGACGGACAACCTGAAAACATGAGTGAGGGCACCCGTGGGAATCCACGGGCATGGATGTGTGACATTTGAACATATTTAGTTTGATGTTGCACATTCAGTTTTACAAAATGATTACTGGCAATTCATCAGATCCACAAATGATGTAATCTACACAATTTATTTACTTTACATAATATTGTTACGTTTGTGGGGGTACCAATGAAATAGTTTAGGGCCATATAGGATTGTATAGGGTAGTGTGCTCCGACTGTCGTGAAGAAGAAGAAACACCCATTTAACTAAGTAAGGAATCCGTTAGGCCGGATGTCGCGTAAGGTTGTATATTTGTCTACAAATAACCTTAACATCAAATTACGTGACATTGATTGGTGAGAGTGGGACGTCAGAGACGTTTGAGACCGAGGGGTAAAAAGGAAAAGTCCCGCCTTGTTCTCTCTCTCCGGGTTGGCCTTTGTCGCAAGCAGTTGTGCACTCTCTCTTTGGTCCCGACTCATTGCGAACAGTCGCATTTCTTTCTTCTCTCGGTTCTTGGTGTTCATGCAAGCAGTCCCTCTCTTGGCCTTGGGTTTTACTGCAGACAGTCACAGATCGTGAACTCTGACACTCTTGTTCGTGGCTGGAATCGCGCGGAGTCACAAGTTGCCTCTCTCTTGATGGTGGCATTCGCACACTCATTCTGTTCCTGGCTGCATGGAGGGGCGGGTGCATCCTTCTCTTGTCGCACCAAAGTGCTTTGTGGAGCGTAGGACGAGGGAGAGCGAGGACCTGAGCACTACAAGTCGGCGGCTGGGGTGAACGCAGCTGCGTGCCAAGGCCTATTTTCCCACGCACGGACTCAGGGACCCGTGTGGTGGTGGCGGGGTTCAGGGACCGCTTGAGGACGCCAGCGGAGTGCAGGCAAATGCACCGCACAAACATATTTATTTCTCACTTTCGTTTTCCCCTTGTGTTGTATACGAGTCTTTGTGGAGACGTCTCATTTCGGATTTTAGTTTACTGTACCGTTTTGTATCCTGGCATTTATTTTATTAAACCGTTATTTGTTGAATTTTTAATCCGTGCCTGTCTTGTTTAATCATTCGTGTGTTCGAGGACACCCCAGTGGAATCCGTGCAGGTAAGAGCCTTGCTGCCCTCCTCTCCCACATGTGTAAAGAATATCCGCTATTGTATGATTGAACGCTTCGGAGTGTAAAGCTCGATCGGCCATTCGTCACCTTGGGGATCTTAATCCCTGGGAACAGGGAAACCGACTGGAAAACCGAAGACCGACCGACTGGAAAACCCTCCCATCCACTTTCTGAATAATCCTCTCCAAGAAGTTCTGTCACTCAAGCTTTTGGGTCTCACTATTTGCCATGATCTTTCCTGGGAAAACCACATTTCAAATCTGGCCTCCAAAGCCAGTCGCCGACTGGGCATCCTCCGTCGTGCGAAGTCCTTCCTTGGCACACCTGAGCTCCTCACCACATACAAGGCTTTCATCCACAGCTCTATGGAATACTGCTCTCCCCTCTGGTCTGGTGCTCCTGCCTCACACCTAGCCCGTCTTCACGCTGTTGAAACCAAAGCGTTCAGAATCATTGGAATCTCCCGCGATGAAGCTAACTCCAAGGGCCTTTCACTCACTCACCGCAGGCAGGTTGGTGGTCTTTCCGTCTTCTACCGACTCCTCTCTGGCCTTGCCCCCCCAGCCCTCTCTGGGCTCTGTCCCCCAAATATTCCTACAGGTCGCACAAGATCTGCCTGCAACCCTCTTATGGTTAAACTGCCAAAATCAAGACTTTCTGCTCACCTTCACTCCTTCATCCTCTTTTCTCCCACCTCTGGAACAAACTCCCTCACTCTCTTCAATCCCACTCAACCCTCCAGGTCTTTAAAACAGCTGTTCACCACCATCTCTTATCCCCCCCCATCCAAAACCTTGATCTTTTATACCCCCGCTAATTTCGGTCCCCTTGTGTTTTATACTTCTCCCACCCCCCCCCCCCCTTCCCACGCCTCCTGCCCCCAAGCCCTCTCCCTCCCACACTTCTCCCTGCTCTCAAATGTTGTGGTTGTGTGCTTCCCCTTCTCTCCCCAACTTGTCTTCCGCTCCCTCTTTTTGTATATTTTGTTTGTCTGGTTGATTTGTTTGTGAAATAAATGTTAGCTCTTTCACGAGCCTCGATTCAGTATACAAAAAAAAAAAAAAAAAAAAAACACGACAATACCCCTCATTCATCATCCCCTCTTCCCATCATTCATCTCAACTCCCGCTCCCCCTGTCACTCCACTCCTCTCTACGCCTCATTCCTCTCCAACTCCTCCTCACTCCTCTCCCCCTCACTCCATCATTCCTTTCCAACGCCTCCCCACTCCATCACTCCTTTCCAACGCCGCCCCACTCCTCCCTTCCCCTTACTCCTCTCCCCTCACTCCCTTCCAACTCCTCCTCACTCCTTTCCAACTCGGACCTCAATGATGATCTTCAACAATATTATCCGACACTTCATCCGGATTCATTACAGCTGCTCTTGTATATGTTTTCTGAGTACGCTAACCCTAACTCTAACTCCAAAATCATTGTTGCTCAGCATCCCGTGCAAGTCTGTATTAACGTTCATTGGCTGTCTCGTTCTGTTCCCTCATTCTTTCATTCATTTTGGAAATACACTACTCACAATAAGTTAGGGATATTGGCAGGTTCTTCGGTGTGGTTGATTTTGTGTATTAATTATGTTGAAAAAAGTTGTTGGTCCTAATTCTATGGTTATTAATGAGTGTGAAAAAACACAGCATTCTTGATTTCAATACCCTAACCCTAACCCCTATAAAAAATAAAAAAAACTCACTCCCACAATATCCCTAACTTATTGTGAGTAGTGTAGCATTTACAAACGCGACGCGGATTTGTTACCACGATTAAGTGGCGACACGTAAACGATGCTGCGCCCCTCTCTCCGCATGCAGAAAACCTAATAATCACAAGTTTTTTTTATTGTGACTATGTCGAAATGAAACATTTGATGGTGAGGACTGTCTGTCATCAAATGTAAAACTCCCTGGGGAAAAAAGTCTTATGGGCGGTATATAAGAACATTACATTACACCCTTCTGTCCAGCGAAAACCAAAATTCCTCTTTTCGTTACAGAATACAAAGTGACATTTTTTTTATATTAAAGATTTCAAATAAACGTATTTAAAGTGTACGTAATATATAAAATAAGAACGAAAAAATATATCTCGACAATTTCCCGTCTGTTATTTATTTATTTCACATTTGTGAATTACATGTCGATGCACACGTGAAATGGAGTGTGTTTATTAATCCTGGACGTGAAACGATTCAGCCTTGAAAAATCGTGCAAAAACAAAAAAGTTTTATTTTTATTAAAGATTACATTTTTTTCTTCCTATAGCCATACACTATGAAAACGCATCTTCTTTGGGCGGTGCATATAATCGATCCAACCTAAACAGGCATTACCTGGTCTCCTTTGCATGAGTTGTAATCAAAATTTCCTTTGTTTCTTCAAAAAGTAATTTATGATCGAAGACATTGAAGGAGCTGGGGCTCCCACGTCGATCGGAAGAATGGACGCGACAAAAAGCTGGAATTCATCCGAGTTGCTTTAATCAAACCAAACACTCAGGCACTCTGAAAAGCCCGTTTATCGGGCAGCAATATATATACATATTATCCCGGAGCGTTTGCCCAGGAAAGGCGAGAGGGGGCGTGGCCCAGCGTCCTGGCTGCGGCCTGGCAAGTTGAGGGCGAGCCTGCCCGGGCATGCCCGGGCATGCCCGGGCGTCCCGACCGAGGCCTGGCAAGTTGAGCGCGGGCCTGCCCGGGCGTCCTGGACGAGCCCGGCATGGTGATCGCTCCGCGTCCTTGATAGGTGCAAGGCGATTGTGAAAACCCAGCGGTAGCCGCTACACACGTCCCCCCAGAATCGACTTGCACCGGCAGGGTCAATTTTAGGGGGGTCCTGATGACCCGGCCGAAGCGACCCCTGGCGGGTCGTGGGAGGGGGTCCGGTGTGGTGGTGGGCGGTCGAGTGGGGGGCACCGTGGACGGGGGGCGGCCTCGCCGCGGCGGAAGGGCCACCCGTGGTGGGTGGTCGACGTCCACGTGCGCCGGCTTGAGGCGGTCCACCGCAATCCGGTCCGACCTGCCGCCGATGTCGATGACGAACGACTTGTCGTCCCGTCGCAGCACCCGGAAGGGCCCGTCGTACGGCGGCCGGAGTGGCCCCGATGTGCGTCGTGACGCACAAAAACATACTCCGCTGTGCGAAGTGCTGGGGGGACGTAGGACTGGGGGTCACCGTGGTGGGATGTTGGCATGGGAGCAAACCGTCGGGCGGCCTCCTGGAGGTCCGAGCGCTGGTGAGCTGCGGACCAGGGACTGGTAGTGTCGGGCACGAATTCGCCCGGGACGCGTAGCGCCTGGCCATAGACAAGCTCGGCGGTGGATGCCTGGAGGTCCTCCTTGGGGGCCGTGCGGAGGCCCAAAAGGACCCACGGCAGCCGGTCGGCCCAACCGCCGTCTTGAAGGCCGGCCATGAGCGCGGCCTTCATGGAGCGGTGGAATCGCTCGCACAACCCGTTTGCTTGGGGGTGGTAGGCCGTAGTACGGTGGAGCTTGACCCCCAGGTTGCGGGCGACCGCGCCCCACAGCTCGGAGGTGAACTGTGGTCCGCGGTCTGACGAGATGTCCGCCGGTGCGCTGAAGCGGGCGACCCAGGTGGCGATGAAAGCCTGCGCCACGTCGGCGGTGGTGGTGGAGACGAGGGGAACGGCCTCCGGCCACCTGGTGTTCCTGTCCACCATGGTGAGCAGGTGTGTGAACCCCCGTGACGGGGGGAGGGGGCCCACCAGATCCACGTTGACGTGGTCGAAACGTCGTTCGGGCACGGTGAAAGGTGCCAGCGGGGCCTGGGTGTGTCGGTGGACCTTGGCCCGTTGGCAGGCCGTGCAGGTGCTGGTCCAATCGCGGACGTCCCGACGAAGGCCGTGCCAGACGAATCGCGCCGACACCAGCTTCTGGGAAGCTTTCCGGCCCGGGTGGGAAAGGCCGTGGAGGGAGGCGAAGACGCGGCGTTGCCAGGTGACGGGCACGATGGGGCGAGGCTGGCCTTGGGAGACGTCGCAGAGCAGGACAGTGTCCGCAAAGGGGATGTCGGCCAGGCGGAGGCCCGTGTCCGCCGCCCGGAGGGCTTGCACTGTGGTGTCGGTGGTTTGGTCCGCCGCCATAAGCGCAAAGTCCACGCCCAGGTGGACCGCGTTCGCGCTGGCCCGGGAAAGACAGTCGGCCACGGCGTTGTTTTTGCCGGCGACGTGCCGGATGTCCGTGGTAAACTCCGACACGGCGGAGAGGTGGCGCTGTTGGCGGGCCGACCACGGCTCCGTGACCTTGGCCATGGCGTAAACCAACGGCTTGTGGTCGACGAACGCCGTGAAAGGTCGGCCCTCCAGGAGGTGGCGGAAATGGCGGACGGCCAGGTGTAGACCGAGGAGCTCCCGGTCAAACGTGCTGTATTTGAGCTCGTTCGGCCGGAGCTGCCGGCTGAAAAAAACGAGTGGCTGCCAAACCCCGTTCACCCATTGCTCATGTACGGCGCCCACCGCGTAGTCGGAGGCATCCGTGGTGAGGGCGATGGGAGCGTTGAGCACCGGGTGAGCGAGCAGTGTTGCGTCGGCGATGGCCCGCTTTGAGCTTTGGAAGGCCGCATCCATTGCTACGGACCAGGCGATGTCGTGCTTGGCCGGCTTGCCCCGGAGGGCTTCGTAGAGGGGCCGCATGAGTTGAGCAGCGCGGGGCACGAAGCGGTGATAAAAATTCACCATTCCCAGGAATTCCTGCAGGGCCTTTATGGTGCGGGGACGCGGGAACGTGGTGATGGCCTCGACCTTGGTTGGCAGCGGCACGGCCCCGTTCTTGGTGATGTGGTGGCCCCAAAAATCAACGGCCGTCGTGCCGAAGTGGCATTTGGCCGGGTTGACGATGAGGCCGTGCTCGCTGAGGCGCCCGAACAGTGTTCGGAGGTGGAGGAGGTGCTCGGCCCGGGACGTGCTGGCGACGAGGATGTCGTCCAGGTAAACGAAAAGGAACGGCAGGTCACGCAGCACGCCGTCCATCAAGCGCTGGAACGCCTGAGCCGCGTTCTTGAGACCAAACGGCATCCGCAAGAATTCGAATAAGCCGAACGGCATGATGACTGCCGTTTTAGGGACGTCGGCCGCCCTGACAGGTACCTGGTGATATCCCCGTATGAGATCAATTTTCGAAAAAATGACCCGTCCCGCCAGACGGGCGGAGAAGTCTTGGATATGCGGGATCGGGTACCTGTCGGGGGTGGTAGCGTCATTGAGACGGCGGTAGTCGCCACACGGGCGCCATCCACCCCCCGGCTTTGGCACGATGTGCAGTGGCGAGGCCCACGCGCTATCGGAGCGCCGCACGATGCCGAGGTGCTCCAACGCGTCGAATTCGGCCTTCGCCACGGCGAGCTTGGCTGGGTCGAGGCGGCGGGCCCTGGCGTAGACCGGCGGGCCCGTGGTTGGTATGTGGTGCTCGATCCCATGCCGTACTGCGACGGCCGAAAACGTCGGCCGCGTGAGGGCCGGGAACTCCGTGAGCAGGCGAGCAAACGCGTTCGCCGCCGGGACGGCGCATGCCAGCTCGGTCGGCGCGGAGCTGCTCAATGTGCATACCAGGGAGCTGAAGGTTTCGGCGTTGATTAAACGACGCCGTTGGACGTCCACCAGCAGTCCGTGTGCACAGAGGAAGTCGGCGCCTAGCAGAGCCATGGGCACGTTTGCGGTTACAAACGTCCAAGCAAAGCGTTGGCCGCCGAAGCAGAGGGTGACGTTGCGCGGGCCGACGGTGCAGATGGTCGATCCGTTGGCCGCAACCAAGGAGGGGCCGCAAACCGCGGATTGCCTGTCCTGGTCAGAGGCGGGTATGACGCTCAGTTGGGCGCCAGTGTCGCACAGGAAGCGCCGTCCGGACACTTTATCCGTGATGAACAGTAAGTTGCCCGTGTGGCCGGCGCTCATGGCTGGTAATGAACGCCGGCCCGGCCGTTTCCCGGCCTGCCGAAGGTGCACGGGGGTCGGCATGTCCGGGCCTTCTGTCCGAACCTGGCATGATAGTAACACCATGCTTGGTCAGGTGGAGGCCCCGGTCGTCGTGCTGGAGGTGGTCGGCTCGGTGTAGCGGCCGCCAATTGCATCGGCAGTTCGGTCGTCGACCGTGCCGGGTGCTCGGGCGCCATGGGTGTTGCGTCGGACGGCGGTGGGTCCCATGTCGCCGCTGCGATGCGCTGTCCTGCGGCGGAGATCTTGTCGGCTTCTCTGGCAAGGGCCCGGGGATCTGTGATCGTCGTGCTTGCCAGGGCGAGGCGTACCGGGTTAGGCAGCTGACGGAGGAACAGCTCCCGGAACAGGAATGCCGGAGAGTGCTCGCCGAGCAGTGAAAGCATGTAGTCCATTCGCTCGGAAGGGCGCGTGTCGCCGAGCTCGGGCAGGTGCCGTGCGCGTTCCGCCGATGGGAGGGCGAAAGCGTTGAGGAGAAGCTTCTTAATTGCGCCGTATTTGTCAGCGGCTGGCGGGCTCTCGAGGAGGCTAAGGGCGCGGGCCGCGGTGGCCGAACCGAGCACTGTTACCACATGGTGGAAGCGGGTGTCGTCGGCCGTGATGCCTCGCAGGGCGAACAGGGAATCCGCCTGTGCGAACCAAACCGCCGCGTGAGCCTCCCAGAAGGTAGGCAGTTTAAGGGCGACTGCCGTGTCCATGTCGGTAGGTCACCAATGAAGGAGCTGGGGCTCCCACGTCGATCGGAAGAATGGACGCGACAAAAAGCTGGAATTCATCCGAGTTGCTTTAATCAAACCAAACACTCAGGCACTCTGAAAAGCCCGTTTATCGGGCAGCAATATATATACATATTATCCCGGAGCGTTTGCCCAGGAAAGGCGAGAGGGGGCGTGGCCCAGCGTCCTGGCTGCGGCCTGGCAAGTTGAGGGCGAGCCTGCCCGGGCGTCCTGGACGAGCCCGGCATGGTGATCGCTCCGCGTCCTTGATAGGTGCAAGGCGATTGTGAAAACCCAGCGGTAGCCGCTACAACATGTTGATTCAGTCTTAAAATTGACATCAGAGGCCTGTCAGGCCTATGGAGCCTCAGAGATATGTGAGGAAAACATAATGGTGGAAATAATAGCCGGCGAAGCCGGTGTTGTCAATAAACGAGTACGTATTATGTTGAAAACCTGATTATGCCTTGGCTCGAGAATCCGAAGCGCAGTGGACGCAGCCATCTTGCGGATGCGGAAGTATGCATAACAAATTTAAAACGTTCTTTAGGAGTTTCTTTCACCCGTCATCGTTTGTTTCACAATCTTATGCACCTCCGATGTATTAATAAAATAATTTAAGACCAACATCGGCCCGCACGGGCCTGGTTATCTTCAACAAAACGCGTCACCAAACACCGGACCCAATGAGAGTCGAGCATTTGCAAAAATATTTCTAAAATGAAAGCGCTCAATGGTGGGTGCCATCGACCTGATGCGGAAGTTTGCATAAAACAATTGCGAAAAAGTTCAATAGGAGTTTGTTTCACCCATCGTTCTTTGATTCACAATCTAATGAAACCTCTAATTAGTAATTAAAATACGTTAAGACCAACTTCGTTATCTTCAACGAAAATCGTCATCAAACACCAGAACCAATGAGATTCGAGCATTTGAAAAAATATTATTACGCGTTTCGGAGGGTGAAAACGGCGTCAAATATTCTAACATTGACGAAGAATTATTTTTTAGAAATCTCGTGGCCGTATGGGACAGTTTTTCACGGCCAGAAATATGGTGTAAGTGGTTTACATATTTAGTTTAGAAATACGGATAGTTTTTCACGGCCGGAAATATCCGAAGTTGACACGGAATTCACCGAATTAATCACTGCAAGCTAACGTCTTCTGGTGGAGGAAGCTGCGTGCCCGGAGAGTCAGAGAATCAGCCCTGGCACCTGACAGCGACTGAAGTTAGAAGACGACACACATACTGTGAAAACGTATGTTAAGCCCAGTTAAACATAGGCCTTAAGCTAGCACATCGTATAGTTACTTCCTTAAGCTTCTTGTGACATTTATTGTATGCAGGTATTGCCATTGGGGAGGACTGTCTGCTCTTCTCTTTTACCAAGTCTTACCAGGTACGGTACCTACTACACCTACCTACTACCAACCTACCTACTACCAACTACCTACCTACCTACTACCAACTACCTAACCTACTGATGCCATGGTGATGGGTAAAATAGTGGCAAGAGGTTTTGGCTTCGCCGGCTCATTGCGGCTTTGCAGTCGGTACTAGTAAGACTAGCATATCTCCTACTGCAGATAGCAGGCCAAAACAGATTGATTTGTACTTTACATTTTACAATGCAGAGAGGGCCTCACCAAGGTTTATGGACTACTTCAGATCTGAAAATGAAAGATCTATATATTAAAATGAAAGATCTATTTTTAAAAAAACTTTCACCTTTGGCCACAAATAACCTTAACATCACCACCAAAGCAACTTCTGTAGAAGTGCTTTCAATAGAAATTGCAGCAAACTGGACAACTTCTCTACTGCCCACAACACTGCCTTTCAATGGCACACAAACACAGGATGACAACCCAAACATTGTAATGGTATTACATCAGTTGTGTGGAACCGGAAGTGCTTGCTTGCATTTTGGAGTATGAAGGTGGAGTTCCGGGGGCAGGCGGTGTGTGTACGGGGTCGTCGACATGAACCTGATTCCGGGTGTTGCAATGAATGATTATTCTCTTTGACATCACCTCGTGATCTATTCTACATCAGAACCTTACAAACATGAAGTCATCGCTTCAGGTAAATATGATCTATCCTACACGAGCACATAGTCCATGCTAATGTCTTACATTTTAGGACCTACAGCCTCTACTTCAAACGTAAGGCCAAAAAAAACAAAAAACATGTTTAGCGTCCTGCCTTTTTGAAAAAAAGGAGGCAGCACCTTTTTTTTTCTTTTTTTTTTTTAAAAATGGCCGCCAGGCTCATTTTTCCCAAGATGGTCGCCTGCTTTTTTGTTTCTTTAGATTTGAAATACATGTAGAATGTTTGGGCTTTGACGATCTGTGTTGACAAAATACAACATGTACTGAGTAACATATTAATAAAAGACTAGTAAAAGAGACCATTTCATATATTTGCATACTGTACTTTGTTTTCTTTTGTGTCTTTATACAGGTATACAGAAAAATTCAAGATGAGATTTGCAAACGATATCTTACCTATTTTATTATTACAATAAAGCGCGGCGTTACGCGCGCTGCTTGTGAGCAAGGAGGAAGCGGACAAGCGGTAACATATAAACGTCTTTATTGTAAGACTACACTGTAACACTGTACGCCTCCGGGCTGGTCGCCCGGGGTATATCATGAGGCCACGCCTACTCCTCGGGCGTGGCCACCGCCCACTTGGTGCGTGGAATGATGTCACCACGCCAGTGGGCTTTTGTGTCCGCCACACGCGCCCCCCCAGAATTCCCGCGCACCTGGAGGGCCAGTTTGCGGGGCAGACGAATGACCCGGCCGAAGCGCCCCCTGGCGATCGGCGGCGTCCGGGGTGCAGGGATGCCAGGTGGGATGCCCCTGGCTGCTCCTGGGATGGGTGCAGGACCGGGGGGCGGCGTGGCGGCGGGGCTGGGCGGTGCCGGGGGTCCGCCCGCAGGAGGGCGGCCCCGACGTGGGGGTCGGGCCACTGGCGGTGGATGCTCCACATCGGGTCACCAGTAAAGCGCGGCGTTACGCGCGCTGCTTGTGAGCAAGGAGGAAGCGGACAAGCGGTAACATATAAACGTCTTTATTGTAAGACTACACTGTAACACTGTACGCCTCCGGGCTGGTCGCCCGGGGTATATCATGAGGCCACGCCTACCCTCGGGCGTGGCCACCGCCCACTTGGTGCGTGGAATGATGTCACCACGCCAGTGGGCTTTTGTGTCCGCCACAACAATACAATAATGTATATAAATGCATTTTACATTATATTTCATTATTTCTCAACCATATCTTCTTCCTAACATGGTAAAGCTACATGTACTCTACTTTGCAAACAAACTACAGCACGCTAGCGCTAGCGCTAACATTCTATTGCACGCTCACACGTTTTGCTAGTCTACAACAACCAGCCGCATATTACTGCCGGACCTGTATGTACGTGTATCACAGACGGGATTATTTTGTGTGAGCGGCCATGAAACAATTATGTTGGAGACTATCAAATCGAGAGAGTGAGAAAATTGATTGCTCGCGATCAGTCGAACGATGTTAAAAAAAAAAAAAAAGGAGGCGGCCTCTAAAAAGGAAGCGGGCGGGGACGCTAAACATGAATATTTTTTTGTTTGGCCTAACACAACAGAAGTGTCAATAATGTACAAAATGTAGAATTACGTGACTGTTTTTGTTGGTCAACAACCCAACATTGATGTTTTTACAACATTTAAGATAGACTTTTCTATTTACCATGTTAATAAGCTGAGCTAAGGTAACTGCAGAGTTTTACACATCTACCAAATCTCAAGCCATAACACCATAAATATGCATGCTTTCTGGTAAAACAAAGGCCTCTGGTCCACCAGTCATTTGTTAACCTTCTGACTAGCTACATCATTGAATATTGTTTTCTTATTCTCCAATTTTCACATCAATTATCCACATGAGTCTCTTCCCTCAACAGTTTCTCTAATGATTAAACTATCTCCATACTGCATTTGATAACAACAACAACATGCATTTTAAGGCCATTTTCCCTGCTGGAGCGGGGTTAGCCTTGCGGTCCCCATGACAATCTTCTCCATTTTGCCCTATTTTCTGCATCTCTCCTTGTTAACCCCCTTGCCCGCATTTCTTCTTCCACCATCTTTAGCCAAGTCTTTCTCGGTCTTCCCCGTCCTCTACTTCCTTCTACATTAATTTCCATCACTCTTCTCAACCAGTCACTTTCATCCTTCCTCAACACATGACCAAACCATCTCAACCTGTTCCTCTTCACAGCATCAATCACAGGCAATATTCCCATCATCTTTCGCAATACATCATTTGTCTTCCTCTCTCTCAACGATACTCTGCACATCCATCGAACCATTCGCATTTCCACCCTTCGTTGCTGCTCTACGTTCATTACCCATGTCTCCCATAAATCATAACACTTCTCACACATGCAGCATACACCTTTCCCTTCAGCTTCAGCGACACTCTCCTCCTCATCAGCACGCCACTCAGTTCCCGAAACTTCTTCCATGCACATCTCACTCGAGCAACCGTTGCCGAGTCTGATCCACCTTCTCCATTCAGCATGTCTCCGAGGTAGCAAAATGTTTTCACACCTTCCAGCTTCACGCCGTCTCCAAGATCCAACTCAACATTTCCTCCATCTGCAGCTCCCACTGTGCACACCTTACATTTGAATGTAGCTGCCACACTGGTAAATGACCCTCTCAGACCACTACATTTTTGATGAACCCACTCAGCGCACATTGTACATTGAATGGAGTTCACTCCGACACCCTTCCTGCACACAGCACACGGCCACTTCCCAGTTCTTTCCACCTCACCACATGCTTTACCACTTGCCATCACCTTCGTCTTTCCGATATTCACCTTCAGACCTTTTGTCTCCATACATTCTTTCCACTTGTTCATATTTTCCTTAAGTCCATCCATACTTTCCGCAATTATTTTTTTTGATTTGATAAGAACTACATTATGTGTTCACAAAACTAACAGACTGACAATTTCAAGATCAACTTAATCAACTTCACTATTGAGACCTGGGGTTCAACAATAGCACGTGTGATAGATCGGGACTAAGCGAGGTGAAGTAATAACCACGAGAAGAGCACGTACCGTACACAAATAAACACGAGCCAGGTACAGTTGTTTGCAAGAGGAGGTGTATTGAACAGTGCACCGGAAGAGGAAGACTCAAGATTTCACACTGTATTTGGCTTAAAGAATGACACTTCAGATGACAACTCAAGATTTCACATTGTATTTGGCTTAAAGAATGACACTTCAAATGACGAGTCAAGATTTAACACTGTATTAGGCTTAAAGAATGACACTTCAGATGACAAGTCAATATTTCACATTGTATTTGGCTTAAATAATGACACTTCAGATGACGACTCAAGATTTCACACTGTATTAGGCTTAAAGAATGACACTTCAGATGACAACTCAGGATTTCACATTGTATTTGGCTTAAAGAATGACACTTCAGATGACGAGTCAAGATTTCACACTGTATTAGGCTTAAAGAATGACACTTCAGATGACGAGTCAAGATTTCACAATGTAATTGGCTTAAAGAATGACACTTCAGATGACGAGTCAAGATTTCACACTGAATTAGGCTTAAAGAATGACACTTCACATGACGACTCAAGATTTCACACTGTATTACTGTATTAGGCTTAAAGAATGACACTTCAGATGACGACTCAAAATTTCACACTGTATTAGGCTTAAAGAATGACACTTCAGATGACGAGTCAAGATTTCACACTGTATTAGGCTTAAAGAATGACACTTCAGATGACGAGTCAAGATTTTACACTGTATTCGGCTTAAAGAATGACACATCAGATGACGACTCAAGATTTCACACTGTATTAGGCTTAAAGAATGACACTTCAGATGACGAGTCGATTTCACACTGTATTACGCTTAAAGAATGACACTTCAGATGACGAGTCGATTTCACACTGTATTAGGCTTACAGAATGACACTTCAGATGACGAGTCAAGATTTCACACTGTATTCGGCTTAAAGAATGACACTTCAGATGACGAGTCAAGATTTCACACTGTATTAGGCTTAAAGAATGACACTTCAGATGACGAGTCAAGATTTCACACTGTATTAGGCTTAAAGAATGACACTTCAGGTGACGACTCAAGATTTCACACTGTATTAGGCTTAAAGAATGACACTTCAGATGACAACTCAGGATTTCACATTGTATTTGGCTTCAATAATGACACTTCAGATGACGAGTCAAGATTTCACACTGTATTAGGCTTAAATAATGACACTTCAGATGACAAGTCTAGATTTCACACTGCATTAGGCTTAAAGAATGACACTTCAGATGACGAGTCAAGATTTCACACTGAATGAGGCTTAAAGAATGACAATTCAGATGACGACTCAAGATTTCACACTGTATTAGGCTTAAATAATGACACTTCAGATGACGAGTCAAGATTTCACACTGTATTAGGCATAAAGAATGACACTTCAGATGACGAGTCAAGATTTCACATTGTATTTGGCTTAAATAATGACACTTCAGATGACGAGTCACGATTTCACACTGTATTAGGCTTAAAGAATGACACTTCAGATGACGAGTCAAGATTTCACACTGTATTAGGCTTAAAGAATGACACTTCAGATGACGAGTCAAGATTTCACACTGTATTAGGCTTAAAGAATGACACTTCAGATGACGAGTCAAGATTTCACACTGTATTAGGCTTAAAGAATGACACTTCAGATGATGACTCAAGATTTCACACTGTATTAGGCTTAAAGAATGACACTTCAGATGACGAGTCAAGATTTCACACTGTATTAGGCTTAAAGAATGACACTTCAGATGACGAGTCAAGATTTCACACTGTATTAGGCTTAAAGAATGACACTTCAGATGATGACTCAAGATTTCACACTGTATTAGGCTTAAAGAATGACACTTCAGATGAGGACTCAAGATGTCACACTGTATTAGGCTTAAAGAATGACACTTCAGATGACGAGTCAAGATTTCACACTGCATTAGGCTTGAAGAATGACACTTCAGATGACGATTCAAGATGTCACACTGTATTAGGCTTAAAGAATGACACTTCAGATGACGACTCAAGATTTCACACTGTATTAGGCTTAAAGAATGACACTTCAGATGACGAGTCAAGATTTCGCACTGTATTAGGCTTAAAGAATGACACTTCAGATGATGACTCAAGATTTCACACTGTATTAGGCTTAAAGAATGACACTTCAGATGACGAGTCAAGATTTCACACTGTATTAGGCTTAAAGAATGACACTTCAGATGACGAGTCAAGATTTCACACTGTATTAGGCTTAAAGAATGACACTTCAGATGATGACTCAAGATTTCACACTGTATTAGGCTTAAAGAATGACACTTCAGATGAGGACTCAAGATGTCACACTGTATTAGGCTTAAAGAATGACACTTCAGATGACGAGTCAAGATTTCACACTGCATTAGGCTTGAAGAATGACACTTCAGATGACGATTCAAGATGTCACACTGTATTAGGCTTAAAGAATGACACTTCAGATGATGACTCAAGATTTCACACTGTATTAGGCTTAAAGAATGACACTTCAGATGACGAGTCAAGATTTCGCACTGTATTAGGCTTAAAGAATGACACTTCAGATGATGACTCAAGATGTCACACTGTATTAGGCTTAAAGAATGACACTTCAGATGACGAGTCAAGATTTCACATTGTATTAGGTTTAAAGAATGACACTTCAGATGACGACTCAAGATTTCACACTGTATTAGGCTTAAAGAATGACACTTCAGATGACGACTCAATATTTCACACTGTATTAGGCTTAAAGAATGACACTTCAGATGAGGACTCAAGATGTCACACTGTATTAGGCTTAAAGAATGACACTTCAGATGACGAGTCAAGATTTCACACTGCATTAGGCTTGAAGAATGACACTTCAGATGACGATTCAAGATGTCACACTGTATTAGGCTTCAAGAATGACACTTCAGATGACGACTCAAGATTTCACACTGTATTAGGCGTAAAGAATGACACTTCAGATGACGAGTCAAGATTTCACACTGAATTCGGCTTAAAGAATGACACTTCAGATGACGACTCAAGATGTCACACTGTATTAGGCTTAAAGAATGACACTTCAGATGACGACAATAATTGGGGATTGAGTGTCGGTTTTGTGCGTCTGTAGGTTCCTTGTTTTTTTCCCATATGTGACTGATTAAATCACATCAACGACCTTTCGAAGAAGCTCATTTTGAAAGGCTTCAAGTTTTTGTAGATACTACATAATTTAAGCTTCTTTTTTTTTCGAAATGGTAAAACATCGAACATCAATCACTTCTGCATTGAGAAGGATGGTGTGAGAGATTTGTGTGAGAGATACTTCAGATGACGAGTCAAGATTTCACACTGTATTAGGCTTAAAGAATGACGCTTCAGATGACGATTCAAGATTTCACACTGTATTAGGCTTAAAGAATGACACTTCAGATGACGAGTCAAGATTTTACACTGTATTAGGCTTAAAGAATGACACTTCAGATGATGACTCAAGATTTCACAGTATTAGGCGTAAAGAATGACACTTCAGATGAGGAGTCAGGATTTCACACTGTATTAGGCTTAAAGAATGACACTTCAGATGACGAGTCAAGATTTCACACTGTATTAGGCTTAAAGAATGACACTTCAGATGACGAGTCAAGATTTCACACTGTATTAGGCGTAAAGAATGACACTTCAAATGACGAGTCAAGATTTCACACTGTATTAGGCGTAAAGAATGACACTTCAGATGACGATTCAAGATTTCACACTGTATTAGGCGTAAAGAATGACACTTCAGATGACGAGTCAAGATTTCACACTGAATTAGGCTTAAAGAATGACACTTCAGATGACGACTCAAGATGTCACACTGTATTAGGCTTAAAGAATGACACTTCAGATGATGACTCAAGATGTCACACTGTATTAGGCTTAAAGAATGACACTTCAGATGACGAGTCAAGATTTCACACTGTATTAGGCTTAAAGAATGACGCTTCAGATGACGATTCAAGATTTCACACTGTATTAGGCTTAAAGAATGACACTTCAGATGACGAGTCAAGATTTTACACTGTATTAGGCTTAAAGAATGACACTTCAGATGATGACTCAAGATTTCACACTGTATTAGGCTTAAAGAATGACACTTCAGATGACGACTCAAGATTTCACAGTATTAGGCATAAAGAATGACACTTCAGATGAGGACTCAAGATGTCACACTGTATTAGGCTTAAAGAATGACACTTCAGATGACGAGTCAAGATTTCACACTGTATTAGGCTTAAAGAATGACACTTCAGATGACGAGTCAAGATTTCACACTGTATTAGGCGTAAAGAATGACACTTCAGATGACGATTCAAGATTTCACACTGTATTAGGCGTAAAGAATGACACTTCAGATGACGAGTCAAGATTTCACACTGTATTAGGCGTAAAGAATGACACTTCAGATGACGATTCAAGATTTCACACTGAATTAGGCTTAAAGAATGACACTTCAGATGACGACTCAAGATGTCACACTGTATTAGGCTTAAAGAATGACACTTCAGATGACGACTCAAGATTTCACACTGAATTAGGCTTAAAGAATGACACTTCAGATGACGACTCAAGATGTCACACTGTATTAGGCTTAAAGAATGACACTTCAGATGACGACTCAAGATTTCACACTGAATTAGGCTTAAAGAATGACACTTCAGATGACGACTCAAGATGTCACACTGTATTAGGCTTAAAGAATGACACTTCAGATGATGACTCAAGATGTCACACTGTATTAGGCTTAAAGAATGACACTTCAGATGACGACAATAATTGGGGATCGAGTGTAGGTTTTGTGCGTCTGTAGGTTCCTTGTTTTTTCCCATATGTGACTGATTAAATCACATCAACGACCTTTCGAAGAAGCTCATTTTGAAAGGCTTCAAGTTTTTGTAGATACTACATAATTTAAGCTTCTTTTTTTTTGGAAATGGTAAAACATTGAACATCAATCACTTCTGCAGTGAGAAGGATGGTGTGAGAGATTTGTGGGATTTTAAAATATTTCCACTAATCAGACCCGCGTTAAAACTTAACTTTTCACAAATGTAGAAGCAGAGATCTGTGATTTGAGACAGGGTTCTTGATTATATACAGGCTTGCTGATAAGATAGATGGCTTTAGACTTTTATTTCCTTACAGGAGCAAAGCTAATGCAAGCGCAAGGTAGATCTGGCAATTGGACAAACATCAAGCGAATGAACGAACGGGATAAGTGGAAAGGGAGGAGGGCAGGAAACAATGAAAGGTTAATGGTTGTAATAAAAATCATGGGACAGAATTAGGGGACAAGAGATGGTGGTGCACTGTTTGCTTGAAGCTCAGGAGGGAGGTCAGACAGAACAGCCCCTGGAAGGTGGTTCCATAGACTGGAGAAGCATGGAATCAGAGTTGTGCTTTGCAGTCAGCCTGGATTTTGGAAGTTTAACGAGGAGTTGGTTAATGGAAGAATGTGTGAGGTTTGTCCGCTTTTTTATTTGGTTTCAAATAACGATGCTTCATTGAAGTCTGGATGCTGCAGTCTAGTACCGTAGTTGCGAAGCACGTAGACCGAAGGTTCTGGCCAAGCGCGTTGCTTGCTCTTCACTATGTTGCGACTGACAATTACATGCGTATGGCAAGAGAATTCTTTATGCGGTCTGGTACTGTAATCTCTCTAAAAAGGCAAATATATTTGCACGTTAAATTCGCACTTCTCCATTGGAGCGCGAAAATGTCCACTTTTACAGTAATTGATAAGAAGTGGTAGAATATTTCATTTGGCAGTATTATTTATCTTGAGGCATCTGGTCAAATCCGACGCTAGTAAAGGGTGAGGTCACATGGTAACAGCAAGGTGTAGATGTTACTCTCACAGGAACATAATCAAAATGAATCGTGCACGTGACAGTATATTTACCTACTTTCATTGTAAGTTTGCTTACTGCATTTTTTTGCACACAAATTTACTTACACTCACAGATACACTTACTTGCACACAATTACTATTGTCATAAAGCCATGGAAACACCAAAAGTCTGGGTTTATGTGGTCCAGTACTGGGCATTGCAGTTCAAAATTGGACTCACATGATAGTTAGCACACTCACCTTTCGTTGAATCATCGAGTCTGCCATCCATTGGAGGGGACAATAAGAAAGCTGTCATGCTTGCTGGGATTTCTAGTGTGTTTTTTGGTTCTCGCTTTACATTTTAAAAAGTAAATTATTGCGTGTTGCTACCCTGGCCAAATTTATTGCAACACAGCTGTGCCTCAGTGGCATAGCGGTGTTGGCGTAGCGGTTTGGGTGCCGGCTTAGGATCCTGGGTTCGAATCCCGGTCGATCGCTGAATTAACACCAGAGGGGTTGACTCGGCCTGTCATCCTTCCGAGGTCGGCAAATTGAGTACCAGTTCACTGGTAATTCCCTGTGTGTCACAAGAGGCAACTAACAGGGTTGGTGGCAGGAAGGGCATCTGGCCATAAAACATTGCTTCAAAAAGGGGACAAAGATGCCCGAAAAAGGCCAACCCCTGCTCTGCGGGGAAAAGTGGTCTCTAAAGTTGGTATATATACAGCTGTGCCTCAGTAATGAAATTTGGAATTTGGTCTGGGTCAACATTCATTTTCCAAATAGATAGATTACAAAGTTGCTGCAACTAGTGAAATAAATTACAGTCCAACTAAGGATCTCGACAATGCATTTACTCACGAGCACATGCGCTCGAGACCCCAAAGTGAAACACACAGCCACATCTTTATGAGCACAGGCAACATTTTACTAGTCTAGCCAAATTTTTTACCAACACAGACATACGTGCCCATTAAATTTCTTTATTGTCTTATAAGTATCATTAAAAAGAATTTCAAAAATAATTTATTTCATCATTATAATACAGTACTTAAAAATTAGTACTATCAATGTGTCGTAGAATATAGAATGAATTGTTTCACTTAAAAGCGGTGACACTATGGCCACTGAAGCAGCAAATAACTTGCAACACTGAACATGAAGACCACCGCCCAAGATACATACATTGGACAAAAAATGGAAACACCAATGTAAAGTCACTTAATAGGGCATTGAGCCACCATGTGCGGCCAGTAAGACCTGTAT